>NW_026578096.1:290000-475000 GCF_029603195.1 Condylostylus longicornis
TAGCATATTGTTCAGTCTATTAAAATCTATTTTTGAAATCACAGCAGTATCAGGAGTATTTTCTTTTTTTCAACTATTACCGATTTAACAAGAAGTCCAGTCATACAATGATCTGTAATTTCAAAATTAAAAATTCCCTTTTCACATGACTGCAAAGGAATAGTATCGAAACGACCATGAATATGATCTAGGCAAGAGCCAGAACTAATCCTAGTCGGTTCATTAATAAAAGGAAATAAACCATTTTCGGTTAGAATTGAAAGATAATAGTCAACATTTTCAGAATTAGATAGAGAATCTAGATTAAAGTCACCAACAATTATTAAATTAGAGGAATTTACGTTATATAGCAAATTTTTGAGCTCATTAAGAAATATATTAACTGAACAACTATGTAATCTATACACACATATAAAAGAAAACGAAATATCCTTAATTTTACAATCAAGCACCATACCACCAGCAGCATACGACTCGTTAGTATTAGCAAAAAATGTATAATTAGGAATATTGTACTCCATTAATTAGTTCTCAAAAACCCAAATTTCAGAGACAAAAATAAAGTCCGGCTTGTTAATAAATGTTTCTAAATGTACTAGCAACAAATCAAAGTTTTGTCTAAGGCTTCTTATGTTTTGATGTAATATAAAAAACAAATTAGTGGTAGAGGAAAATCTAAAAACACTACTACAATTTAAGCCACAATTACCACTATAACTATTATCAAAATCTAAATCTAAGTTATTTTGTTGAATTATCATTTACCTAGGGGTTTCATATGGTTATATAAAGCCAGTCTTGTCCTTTGCAGATGCTCTCTGTACTTGCTTTCATGTGACTTCTATTGGTCTTCAAGTTATTAGCAACTTGCTTCTGAGAAATCCCCATTTTTTCGTGATATTGATCATAGATATTTCGTATCTTAATTAAGTCTGTTGGTAAAACTTCTTGGTTGATTAAAACTTTAATATTCACTTGAGTTATACCATCGACACATACATCATTTTGATCAAATAGGTATGCCAAGTAAAGTCTTACATTACTGTATATTCTATGATCTCTCAGTCGCGAAAGTACATACATGCTATCATCTTGCTCAAGCGCTTTTTGGGTTAATTTGGCAATTGGTATGAATAACGGACTGATATAGCTGGATTTTATATTATCATTTGTAGCAACACTTGGTTTTGTTTGAATGCATGGATTAAGTGTTTCACCTTGTATCCAATTGGATTACTTTTCCAAATTATTATTAGCTGACGTACTTCTAGTATTAGTTATTGGATCAGCAATTTTGGATCTACTACCATTCACAACCATATTGCATGCAAAGTCACTATTATTATTACTGTAATTATTGTTGTTATTATTGTTCGTATTGTTATTGATGATATTATTACTTTTATTGTTATTATTATTATTACCATTAATTTTTTTGTTATTATTATTGTTATTCATATGCTTACATTTACACTTTATTTTCGAAAAGCATGTATTCAGCACTTTTTTGTTGTACATAAAGAGTGAACTTCTGGCTAATGAACTAACATTTCCAGCTGTTTTATTTTTTTAATTTGTTGTCATTAACCGATTTTCTAATAAACAATCTTTTTTGGAAATTGTAATACTTGATACTGATGTTTTTATTTTTTCAAGTGAATCAAATAGGTGGGTATGTTGACATGTTTTAAGTACAGCATTGCTAGTTGGATCAACTTCATTTAGCAGTAATTGCTAATATCCAATTTTCTTTTTCAGCATGTTTAGTTTATTTAAATAAACTGGACATTTTTTGCTTTGTGTTTCATGAGTGGCATCAAGGTTAAGTTTTAACCTCTCATTCGCAGCTAAGCAGTTAATATATTTATTAACTTTCTCCTTTTTGCACTTACTGTTTTTGTGTTTACCTAAACAATTAACACACTTCTCTTCATTTTTGCATTCAGCCGTCTTGTGATTGAATCCATGACACTTAAAACACCGAAGCACTCTCAACGCGTCGAATACCTTGCAGCGTTCCCAACCTATAGAAACTTTTTCATTTTGCAAAGCTTTAGGAAAAGATTCTTTATCAACTTCGACAATAGCATTATATTTTTCTTCACCCTGCCTTTGTACTTTATATATCTTAATCATTTTCATTTCACTCGCTTCAAGATGATGGTTTTGCGCTTTCAATTTGGTTATTAACTCAACTTCTAAGTACTGTGTGCCAATGTGCACTATTTCAATTTTAGGTTTTATTTCAGAAGGAATTTTGACTACATAGTTCTTATCCAGGTTACCCTCAAGTACAGATTTAATTTTCTTCCTCTCTAGATTATCATCAGTTTCAACAACAATCACACCGTTCTTTCTATTTTCAATATTTTTTGTTTTAAAGTCTTTTGGATCGACCTTCTTATTTAAATCTGCTCTTATAACATTACACTTTTGTTTTAGTATAGGTTTGTTAATCAAAGGTAGTTGCTTTTTTATTTGCGGAAATTTTTTATTTGCATCAGCATTTTTTACAATATCCAAGAATAAAATATTTTCACCTATATTTAATTTGACCTCATTTGCTTTTACTTTTTTAAATTCACTTCAAAGTTCATCTGACTTCAATAAACTTTTGTTTACAACTGTATTCAATTTTTCAGTGTCCGTTTTGAATAATTCGGCTATTCTCGATACTTTACCAAAGTCTTTTTGTTGAGCACTTTTTATACTTTCTAAGCGCTCCAGGTACCTATCTTCAATGACCTAGCTTCACGAAGCAAATGAAGTACCTAGCTTCATTTTTTTTATCGCATTCTCGAATTCTTGTTTACATTCATTTAAATAATCATTATTTTTTTTTACTGCGCAATCTATATTTTGTGAAATCATATCAACATTTTGAATATATAAAACGCTGATGTGTTTATATCTAACAAGTCCCAATACTCAATTTTTTTACGAAATATTACGAATTTTTGGCTTCGTTCCTGTTTTTTTCTTTAAACTAGTCGTGTGTGCTTGCATTGCAAGCCTTGCAAGTATGATGCCTGTAGTTTTGAAATTGTGTTCCATTCTGTGGCTGAGATATTTTAAGTTTACTTTATTTCTTCAAAAACACACCCATAATATACATATAGATATGTTTTTTCCTGATAAATAATAAGATAAAACTTAAAACTTAAAATAAAAAAGTTCTGAGAAATAATTACCCAAAAATACATAATTAAACAAATAATTAGTTCCTTTGAAATCTAATACCTTTTGAGTAATTTATTTTAAAACTTCACTTTGAGTTATGTCGCATAAAATCGTAAAATACCTTCTACAATAAACACTTTTAGCCATAAATTATTGTTAATTATAAACTACAATTCATGCACGTATGTATTTGGAGTTTATAATACATGCGAATAAAACGCGTGACTGTAGAATGAGTTAACACCAATACTAACGTATATAGGGTAATACGTATTGCATACGATTTCTATGCAAAAAGTCTCAGGTTCGAACCCTGCAAAATGCGATTTGCCAGATCAACTTTTTTTATTGATAATTTTATTTTTTTTTAAAATAAAATTAAAAAACCTTCACCCTTACCAAATCAATATCAGCGAGTTTCCGTTCTAAAACTTTTACCCTACTTGTAAAAAGTTTAATGCAATAGAATAACATTTTCTTATAAAATTTTACCCTAAAAATATATTGTCAAGGAGTTTAATGTAAACTTATGTTTTGCTTTCTAATACATGTTGCAACAGATCCCGAGAAGAATGCACAACTAAATTCATATGTACACACTTATTATAAAACAATGTAGATTTTATTAAAACAATTTTCTTAAGAAAGTTTTCATTTTTTGTTATAACTCACACTTCCAAAAATGAATTTATATACAATATTAATACTTCCAAAAGTAAGTAAAAAATTACCCCTACAGGATGTAAAACCATTTTGTAAAAAACGGTTACAAAACATCTTGGGAGGGGGTGAAGGGGGAGGGCGGGTGGAATTCTTGCTTTTTCTGGTACCCTAGAGGCAAAATTCTACCTAATGCCTTTTGTCCCATGTCTCTAGCCCTTCTAGAAGTACCCGTACTTTTTACCACCTGAGAAGTAGCTATATATATATAATGTAAAATATGATGGTTTTTGATGAGTTATACGATATATGAATAAAATGTAGAATTATTAAGGGAAATTCAAGGTACTGCGTAGCCTAGTGGTTAGCGTGGTAGTCTCATAGCCAGAAGGTTATTGGATCAATGCTTGCCTGGATTGTTGTATTTTTCTTTTTTTGGATTATTTTAAAAATTTTTTTTTTTATTTTGTTTAAATTTTGTGTTTTATTTTTTTTTAATATATAACTGATAAATGTTATATAAAAGTTTAAAGAAAATTTCCAAAAAAATATTCTTATAATAGTTTGGAAAAATTCGCAAAAATTTTAAGTACATAAATATGTATGTAGTATGTATATTTTTTTTAAAGCTTACTGAGTAATTTTTTTAAGCTTTCTATATGAATTTAATAATATTCAAAACTGTAGAATAAATAGAAATAAATTTTAAACGCATAATTATTATATCATGGGGGTAAACTTACAAAAATTAATTTCTCAAATAAAGAAAAGGTTTAGTCAAAAACAAAATAATAATTTATGTATGTAAAAATATGTGCATGAATGTATATATGAATATATGTGTGTATGTATGTATATATGAATGGATTAGAATTGAAGATTTTAAAATTTTTCGTTCCAACATATGAACGTATGTACATATGAATGTATTAGAATCGAAAATTTTGAAATTTTGCTGTTGGAAAAATTATAAATAAAATTATAAATGCAAATATACATAATTATGAATAGATACCTGTTTTTTTTAAACTGTGGGTAAACATATAGGATTGAATTTTAAACATAAAGAAAAGGTTTAGTCAAAAACAAAATAATAATTTATGTATGTAAAAATATGTGTATGAATGTATATATGAATATATGTGTGTATGTATGTATATATGAATGTATTGGAATTTAGCATTTTTTACAGGTTTTCGCTCGAACAATAAAAATAAAATTTTAGGTAGATACATACGTACATAAATTGTGTATGTATATTTTTTTAAAGCTTGCTGACGAAACATAATATTCAAAACAATAACAAACGAAGCATTAATATTCAGTTGCCACAAAACATCTGATGTCTTTTATAAAATCTGACATTTATTTAAGTTTATTTCGATTTTTCGAAATTAAAATATATGTGAGATCATTGCATTTTCAAATATTATTTATTTCTCGGTTTGTGTTTCTAATAATAAAAATAACGTAAAACGTATCATTTATTTCTTGGTTTGTGTTTCTAATTATAAAAAGTATAAAAGAAAAACGTGCTTTTGTTATACAAAAATTTTTTCAGAAAATCTTAAAATAGAGCTATTTCGGGGCTAAAAAGTTCCAATGTCAGATTTTTCTGGTACCCTAGAGGCAAAATTCTACCTAATGCCTTTTGTCCCATGTCTCTAGCCCTTCTAGAAGTACCCGTACTTTTTACCACCTGAGAAGTAGCTATATATATATAATGTAAAATATGATGGTTTTTGATGAGTTATACGATATATGAATAAAATGTAGAATTATTAAGGGAAATTCAAGGTACTGCGTAGCCTAGTGGTTAGCGTGGTAGTCTCATAGCCAGAAGGTTATTGGATCAATGCTTGCCTGGATTGTTGTATTTTTCTTTTTTTGGATTATTTTAAAAATTTTTTTTTTTATTTTGTTTAAATTTTGTGTTTTATTTTTTTTTAATATATAACTGATAAATGTTATATAAAAGTTTAAAGAAAATTTCCAAAAAAATATTCTTATAATAGTTTGGAAAAATTCGCAAAAATTTTAAGTACATAAATATGTATGTAGTATGTATATTTTTTTTAAAGCTTACTGAGTAATTTTTTTAAGCTTTCTATATGAATTTAATAATATTCAAAACTGTAGAATAAATAGAAATAAATTTTAAACGCATAATTATTATATCATGGGGGTAAACTTACAAAAATTAATTTCTCAAATAAAGAAAAGGTTTAGTCAAAAACAAAATAATAATTTATGTATGTAAAAATATGTGCATGAATGTATATATGAATATATGTGTGTATGTATGTATATATGAATGGATTAGAATTGAAGATTTTAAAATTTTTCGTTCCAACATATGAACGTATGTACATATGAATGTATTAGAATCGAAAATTTTGAAATTTTGCTGTTGGAAAAATTATAAATAAAATTATAAATGCAAATATACATAATTATGAATAGATACCTGTTTTTTTTAAACTGTGGGTAAACATATAGGATTGAATTTTAAACATAAAGAAAAGGTTTAGTCAAAAACAAAATAATAATTTATGTATGTAAAAATATGTGTATGAATGTATATATGAATATATGTGTGTATGTATGTATATATGAATGTATTGGAATTTAGCATTTTTTACAGGTTTTCGCTCGAACAATAAAAATAAAATTTTAGGTAGATACATACGTACATAAATTGTGTATGTATATTTTTTTAAAGCTTGCTGACGAAACATAATATTCAAAACAATAACAAACGAAGCATTAATATTCAGTTGCCACAAAACATCTGATGTCTTTTATAAAATCTGACATTTATTTAAGTTTATTTCGATTTTTCGAAATTAAAATATATGTGAGATCATTGCATTTTCAAATATTATTTATTTCTCGGTTTGTGTTTCTAATAATAAAAATAACGTAAAACGTATCATTTATTTCTTGGTTTGTGTTTCTAATTATAAAAAGTATAAAAGAAAAACGTGCTTTTGTTATACAAAAATTTTTTCAGAAAATCTTAAAATAGAGCTATTTCGGGGCTAAAAAGTTCCAATGTCAGATTTTTCTGGTACCCTAGAGGCAAAATTCTACCTAATGCCTTTTGTCCCATGTCTCTAGCCCTTCTAGAAGTACCCGTACTTTTTACCACCTGAGAAGTAGCTATATATATATAATGTAAAATATGATGGTTTTTGATGAGTTATACGATATATGAATAAAATGTAGAATTATTAAGGGAAATTCAAGGTACTGCGTAGCCTAGTGGTTAGCGTGGTAGTCTCATAGCCAGAAGGTTATTGGATCAATGCTTGCCTGGATTGTTGTATTTTTCTTTTTTTGGATTATTTTAAAAATTTTTTTTTTTATTTTGTTTAAATTTTGTGTTTTATTTTTTTTTAATATATAACTGATAAATGTTATATAAAAGTTTAAAGAAAATTTCCAAAAAAATATTCTTATAATAGTTTGGAAAAATTCGCAAAAATTTTAAGTACATAAATATGTATGTAGTATGTATATTTTTTTTAAAGCTTACTGAGTAATTTTTTTAAGCTTTCTATATGAATTTAATAATATTCAAAACTGTAGAATAAATAGAAATAAATTTTAAACGCATAATTATTATATCATGGGGGTAAACTTACAAAAATTAATTTCTCAAATAAAGAAAAGGTTTAGTCAAAAACAAAATAATAATTTATGTATGTAAAAATATGTGCATGAATGTATATATGAATATATGTGTGTATGTATGTATATATGAATGGATTAGAATTGAAGATTTTAAAATTTTTCGTTCCAACATATGAACGTATGTACATATGAATGTATTAGAATCGAAAATTTTGAAATTTTGCTGTTGGAAAAATTATAAATAAAATTATAAATGCAAATATACATAATTATGAATAGATACCTGTTTTTTTTAAACTGTGGGTAAACATATAGGATTGAATTTTAAACATAAAGAAAAGGTTTAGTCAAAAACAAAATAATAATTTATGTATGTAAAAATATGTGTATGAATGTATATATGAATATATGTGTGTATGTATGTATATATGAATGTATTGGAATTTAGCATTTTTTACAGGTTTTCGCTCGAACAATAAAAATAAAATTTTAGGTAGATACATACGTACATAAATTGTGTATGTATATTTTTTTAAAGCTTGCTGACGAAACATAATATTCAAAACAATAACAAACGAAGCATTAATATTCAGTTGCCACAAAACATCTGATGTCTTTTATAAAATCTGACATTTATTTAAGTTTATTTCGATTTTTCGAAATTAAAATATATGTGAGATCATTGCATTTTCAAATATTATTTATTTCTCGGTTTGTGTTTCTAATAATAAAAATAACGTAAAACGTATCATTTATTTCTTGGTTTGTGTTTCTAATTATAAAAAGTATAAAAGAAAAACGTGCTTTTGTTATACAAAAATTTTTTCAGAAAATCTTAAAATAGAGCTATTTCGGGGCTAAAAAGTTCCAATGTCAGATTTTTCTGGTACCCTAGAGGCAAAATTCTACCTAATGCCTTTTGTCCCATGTCTCTAGCCCTTCTAGAAGTACCCGTACTTTTTACCACCTGAGAAGTAGCTATATATATATAATGTAAAATATGATGGTTTTTGATGAGTTATACGATATATGAATAAAATGTAGAATTATTAAGGGAAATTCAAGGTACTGCGTAGCCTAGTGGTTAGCGTGGTAGTCTCATAGCCAGAAGGTTATTGGATCAATGCTTGCCTGGATTGTTGTATTTTTCTTTTTTTGGATTATTTTAAAAATTTTTTTTTTTATTTTGTTTAAATTTTGTGTTTTATTTTTTTTTAATATATAACTGATAAATGTTATATAAAAGTTTAAAGAAAATTTCCAAAAAAATATTCTTATAATAGTTTGGAAAAATTCGCAAAAATTTTAAGTACATAAATATGTATGTAGTATGTATATTTTTTTTAAAGCTTACTGAGTAATTTTTTTAAGCTTTCTATATGAATTTAATAATATTCAAAACTGTAGAATAAATAGAAATAAATTTTAAACGCATAATTATTATATCATGGGGGTAAACTTACAAAAATTAATTTCTCAAATAAAGAAAAGGTTTAGTCAAAAACAAAATAATAATTTATGTATGTAAAAATATGTGCATGAATGTATATATGAATATATGTGTGTATGTATGTATATATGAATGGATTAGAATTGAAGATTTTAAAATTTTTCGTTCCAACATATGAACGTATGTACATATGAATGTATTAGAATCGAAAATTTTGAAATTTTGCTGTTGGAAAAATTATAAATAAAATTATAAATGCAAATATACATAATTATGAATAGATACCTGTTTTTTTTAAACTGTGGGTAAACATATAGGATTGAATTTTAAACATAAAGAAAAGGTTTAGTCAAAAACAAAATAATAATTTATGTATGTAAAAATATGTGTATGAATGTATATATGAATATATGTGTGTATGTATGTATATATGAATGTATTGGAATTTAGCATTTTTTACAGGTTTTCGCTCGAACAATAAAAATAAAATTTTAGGTAGATACATACGTACATAAATTGTGTATGTATATTTTTTTAAAGCTTGCTGACGAAACATAATATTCAAAACAATAACAAACGAAGCATTAATATTCAGTTGCCACAAAACATCTGATGTCTTTTATAAAATCTGACATTTATTTAAGTTTATTTCGATTTTTCGAAATTAAAATATATGTGAGATCATTGCATTTTCAAATATTATTTATTTCTCGGTTTGTGTTTCTAATAATAAAAATAACGTAAAACGTATCATTTATTTCTTGGTTTGTGTTTCTAATTATAAAAAGTATAAAAGAAAAACGTGCTTTTGTTATACAAAAATTTTTTCAGAAAATCTTAAAATAGAGCTATTTCGGGGCTAAAAAGTTCCAATGTCAGATTTTTCTGGTACCCTAGAGGCAAAATTCTACCTAATGCCTTTTGTCCCATGTCTCTAGCCCTTCTAGAAGTACCCGTACTTTTTACCACCTGAGAAGTAGCTATATATATATAATGTAAAATATGATGGTTTTTGATGAGTTATACGATATATGAATAAAATGTAGAATTATTAAGGGAAATTCAAGGTACTGCGTAGCCTAGTGGTTAGCGTGGTAGTCTCATAGCCAGAAGGTTATTGGATCAATGCTTGCCTGGATTGTTGTATTTTTCTTTTTTTGGATTATTTTAAAAATTTTTTTTTTTATTTTGTTTAAATTTTGTGTTTTATTTTTTTTTAATATATAACTGATAAATGTTATATAAAAGTTTAAAGAAAATTTCCAAAAAAATATTCTTATAATAGTTTGGAAAAATTCGCAAAAATTTTAAGTACATAAATATGTATGTAGTATGTATATTTTTTTTAAAGCTTACTGAGTAATTTTTTTAAGCTTTCTATATGAATTTAATAATATTCAAAACTGTAGAATAAATAGAAATAAATTTTAAACGCATAATTATTATATCATGGGGGTAAACTTACAAAAATTAATTTCTCAAATAAAGAAAAGGTTTAGTCAAAAACAAAATAATAATTTATGTATGTAAAAATATGTGCATGAATGTATATATGAATATATGTGTGTATGTATGTATATATGAATGGATTAGAATTGAAGATTTTAAAATTTTTCGTTCCAACATATGAACGTATGTACATATGAATGTATTAGAATCGAAAATTTTGAAATTTTGCTGTTGGAAAAATTATAAATAAAATTATAAATGCAAATATACATAATTATGAATAGATACCTGTTTTTTTTAAACTGTGGGTAAACATATAGGATTGAATTTTAAACATAAAGAAAAGGTTTAGTCAAAAACAAAATAATAATTTATGTATGTAAAAATATGTGTATGAATGTATATATGAATATATGTGTGTATGTATGTATATATGAATGTATTGGAATTTAGCATTTTTTGCAGGTTTTCGCTCGAACAATAAAAATAAAATTTTAGGTAGATACATACGTACATAAATTGTGTATGTATATTTTTTTAAAGCTTGCTGACGAAACATAATATTCAAAACAATAACAAACGAAGCATTAATATTCAGTTGCCACAAAACATCTGATGTCTTTTATAAAATCTGACATTTATTTAAGTTTATTTCGATTTTTCGAAATTAAAATATATGTGAGATCATTGCATTTTCAAATATTATTTATTTCTCGGTTTGTGTTTCTAATAATAAAAATAACGTAAAACGTATCATTTATTTCTTGGTTTGTGTTTCTAATTATAAAAAGTATAAAAGAAAAACGTGCTTTTGTTATACAAAAATTTTTTCAGAAAATCTTAAAATAGAGCTATTTCGGGGCTAAAAAGTTCCAATGTCAGATTTTTCTGGTACCCTAGAGGCAAAATTCTACCTAATGCCTTTTGTCCCATGTCTCTAGCCCTTCTAGAAGTACCCGTACTTTTTACCACCTGAGAAGTAGCTATATATATATAATGTAAAATATGATGGTTTTTGATGAGTTATACGATATATGAATAAAATGTAGAATTATTAAGGGAAATTCAAGGTACTGCGTAGCCTAGTGGTTAGCGTGGTAGTCTCATAGCCAGAAGGTTATTGGATCAATGCTTGCCTGGATTGTTGTATTTTTCTTTTTTTGGATTATTTTAAAAATTTTTTTTTTTATTTTGTTTAAATTTTGTGTTTTATTTTTTTTTAATATATAACTGATAAATGTTATATAAAAGTTTAAAGAAAATTTCCAAAAAAATATTCTTATAATAGTTTGGAAAAATTCGCAAAAATTTTAAGTACATAAATATGTATGTAGTATGTATATTTTTTTTAAAGCTTACTGAGTAATTTTTTTAAGCTTTCTATATGAATTTAATAATATTCAAAACTGTAGAATAAATAGAAATAAATTTTAAACGCATAATTATTATATCATGGGGGTAAACTTACAAAAATTAATTTCTCAAATAAAGAAAAGGTTTAGTCAAAAACAAAATAATAATTTATGTATGTAAAAATATGTGCATGAATGTATATATGAATATATGTGTGTATGTATGTATATATGAATGGATTAGAATTGAAGATTTTAAAATTTTTCGTTCCAACATATGAACGTATGTACATATGAATGTATTAGAATCGAAAATTTTGAAATTTTGCTGTTGGAAAAATTATAAATAAAATTATAAATGCAAATATACATAATTATGAATAGATACCTGTTTTTTTTAAACTGTGGGTAAACATATAGGATTGAATTTTAAACATAAAGAAAAGGTTTAGTCAAAAACAAAATAATAATTTATGTATGTAAAAATATGTGTATGAATGTATATATGAATATATGTGTGTATGTATGTATATATGAATGTATTGGAATTTAGCATTTTTTACAGGTTTTCGCTCGAACAATAAAAATAAAATTTTAGGTAGATACATACGTACATAAATTGTGTATGTATATTTTTTTAAAGCTTGCTGACGAAACATAATATTCAAAACAATAACAAACGAAGCATTAATATTCAGTTGCCACAAAACATCTGATGTCTTTTATAAAATCTGACATTTATTTAAGTTTATTTCGATTTTTCGAAATTAAAATATATGTGAGATCATTGCATTTTCAAATATTATTTATTTCTCGGTTTGTGTTTCTAATAATAAAAATAACGTAAAACGTATCATTTATTTCTTGGTTTGTGTTTCTAATTATAAAAAGTATAAAAGAAAAACGTGCTTTTGTTATACAAAAATTTTTTCAGAAAATCTTAAAATAGAGCTATTTCGGGGCTAAAAAGTTCCAATGTCAGATTTTTCTGGTACCCTAGAGGCAAAATTCTACCTAATGCCTTTTGTCCCATGTCTCTAGCCCTTCTAGAAGTACCCGTACTTTTTACCACCTGAGAAGTAGCTATATATATATAATGTAAAATATGATGGTTTTTGATGAGTTATACGATATATGAATAAAATGTAGAATTATTAAGGGAAATTCAAGGTACTGCGTAGCCTAGTGGTTAGCGTGGTAGTCTCATAGCCAGAAGGTTATTGGATCAATGCTTGCCTGGATTGTTGTATTTTTCTTTTTTTGGATTATTTTAAAAATTTTTTTTTTTATTTTGTTTAAATTTTGTGTTTTATTTTTTTTTAATATATAACTGATAAATGTTATATAAAAGTTTAAAGAAAATTTCCAAAAAAATATTCTTATAATAGTTTGGAAAAATTCGCAAAAATTTTAAGTACATAAATATGTATGTAGTATGTATATTTTTTTTAAAGCTTACTGAGTAATTTTTTTAAGCTTTCTATATGAATTTAATAATATTCAAAACTGTAGAATAAATAGAAATAAATTTTAAACGCATAATTATTATATCATGGGGGTAAACTTACAAAAATTAATTTCTCAAATAAAGAAAAGGTTTAGTCAAAAACAAAATAATAATTTATGTATGTAAAAATATGTGCATGAATGTATATATGAATATATGTGTGTATGTATGTATATATGAATGGATTAGAATTGAAGATTTTAAAATTTTTCGTTCCAACATATGAACGTATGTACATATGAATGTATTAGAATCGAAAATTTTGAAATTTTGCTGTTGGAAAAATTATAAATAAAATTATAAATGCAAATATACATAATTATGAATAGATACCTGTTTTTTTTAAACTGTGGGTAAACATATAGGATTGAATTTTAAACATAAAGAAAAGGTTTAGTCAAAAACAAAATAATAATTTATGTATGTAAAAATATGTGTATGAATGTATATATGAATATATGTGTGTATGTATGTATATATGAATGTATTGGAATTTAGCATTTTTTACAGGTTTTCGCTCGAACAATAAAAATAAAATTTTAGGTAGATACATACGTACATAAATTGTGTATGTATATTTTTTTAAAGCTTGCTGACGAAACATAATATTCAAAACAATAACAAACGAAGCATTAATATTCAGTTGCCACAAAACATCTGATGTCTTTTATAAAATCTGACATTTATTTAAGTTTATTTCGATTTTTCGAAATTAAAATATATGTGAGATCATTGCATTTTCAAATATTATTTATTTCTCGGTTTGTGTTTCTAATAATAAAAATAACGTAAAACGTATCATTTATTTCTTGGTTTGTGTTTCTAATTATAAAAAGTATAAAAGAAAAACGTGCTTTTGTTATACAAAAATTTTTTCAGAAAATCTTAAAATAGAGCTATTTCGGGGCTAAAAAGTTCCAATGTCAGATTTTTCTGGTACCCTAGAGGCAAAATTCTACCTAATGCCTTTTGTCCCATGTCTCTAGCCCTTCTAGAAGTACCCGTACTTTTTACCACCTGAGAAGTAGCTATATATATATAATGTAAAATATGATGGTTTTTGATGAGTTATACGATATATGAATAAAATGTAGAATTATTAAGGGAAATTCAAGGTACTGCGTAGCCTAGTGGTTAGCGTGGTAGTCTCATAGCCAGAAGGTTATTGGATCAATGCTTGCCTGGATTGTTGTATTTTTCTTTTTTTGGATTATTTTAAAAATTTTTTTTTTTATTTTGTTTAAATTTTGTGTTTTATTTTTTTTTAATATATAACTGATAAATGTTATATAAAAGTTTAAAGAAAATTTCCAAAAAAATATTCTTATAATAGTTTGGAAAAATTCGCAAAAATTTTAAGTACATAAATATGTATGTAGTATGTATATTTTTTTTAAAGCTTACTGAGTAATTTTTTTAAGCTTTCTATATGAATTTAATAATATTCAAAACTGTAGAATAAATAGAAATAAATTTTAAACGCATAATTATTATATCATGGGGGTAAACTTACAAAAATTAATTTCTCAAATAAAGAAAAGGTTTAGTCAAAAACAAAATAATAATTTATGTATGTAAAAATATGTGCATGAATGTATATATGAATATATGTGTGTATGTATGTATATATGAATGGATTAGAATTGAAGATTTTAAAATTTTTCGTTCCAACATATGAACGTATGTACATATGAATGTATTAGAATCGAAAATTTTGAAATTTTGCTGTTGGAAAAATTATAAATAAAATTATAAATGCAAATATACATAATTATGAATAGATACCTGTTTTTTTTAAACTGTGGGTAAACATATAGGATTGAATTTTAAACATAAAGAAAAGGTTTAGTCAAAAACAAAATAATAATTTATGTATGTAAAAATATGTGTATGAATGTATATATGAATATATGTGTGTATGTATGTATATATGAATGTATTGGAATTTAGCATTTTTTACAGGTTTTCGCTCGAACAATAAAAATAAAATTTTAGGTAGATACATACGTACATAAATTGTGTATGTATATTTTTTTAAAGCTTGCTGACGAAACATAATATTCAAAACAATAACAAACGAAGCATTAATATTCAGTTGCCACAAAACATCTGATGTCTTTTATAAAATCTGACATTTATTTAAGTTTATTTCGATTTTTCGAAATTAAAATATATGTGAGATCATTGCATTTTCAAATATTATTTATTTCTCGGTTTGTGTTTCTAATAATAAAAATAACGTAAAACGTATCATTTATTTCTTGGTTTGTGTTTCTAATTATAAAAAGTATAAAAGAAAAACGTGCTTTTGTTATACAAAAATTTTTTCAGAAAATCTTAAAATAGAGCTATTTCGGGGCTAAAAAGTTCCAATGTCAGATTTTTCTGGTACCCTAGAGGCAAAATTCTACCTAATGCCTTTTGTCCCATGTCTCTAGCCCTTCTAGAAGTACCCGTACTTTTTACCACCTGAGAAGTAGCTATATATATATAATGTAAAATATGATGGTTTTTGATGAGTTATACGATATATGAATAAAATGTAGAATTATTAAGGGAAATTCAAGGTACTGCGTAGCCTAGTGGTTAGCGTGGTAGTCTCATAGCCAGAAGGTTATTGGATCAATGCTTGCCTGGATTGTTGTATTTTTCTTTTTTTGGATTATTTTAAAAATTTTTTTTTTTATTTTGTTTAAATTTTGTGTTTTATTTTTTTTTAATATATAACTGATAAATGTTATATAAAAGTTTAAAGAAAATTTCCAAAAAAATATTCTTATAATAGTTTGGAAAAATTCGCAAAAATTTTAAGTACATAAATATGTATGTAGTATGTATATTTTTTTTAAAGCTTACTGAGTAATTTTTTTAAGCTTTCTATATGAATTTAATAATATTCAAAACTGTAGAATAAATAGAAATAAATTTTAAACGCATAATTATTATATCATGGGGGTAAACTTACAAAAATTAATTTCTCAAATAAAGAAAAGGTTTAGTCAAAAACAAAATAATAATTTATGTATGTAAAAATATGTGCATGAATGTATATATGAATATATGTGTGTATGTATGTATATATGAATGGATTAGAATTGAAGATTTTAAAATTTTTCGTTCCAACATATGAACGTATGTACATATGAATGTATTAGAATCGAAAATTTTGAAATTTTGCTGTTGGAAAAATTATAAATAAAATTATAAATGCAAATATACATAATTATGAATAGATACCTGTTTTTTTTAAACTGTGGGTAAACATATAGGATTGAATTTTAAACATAAAGAAAAGGTTTAGTCAAAAACAAAATAATAATTTATGTATGTAAAAATATGTGTATGAATGTATATATGAATATATGTGTGTATGTATGTATATATGAATGTATTGGAATTTAGCATTTTTTGCAGGTTTTCGCTCGAACAATAAAAATAAAATTTTAGGTAGATACATACGTACATAAATTGTGTATGTATATTTTTTTAAAGCTTGCTGACGAAACATAATATTCAAAACAATAACAAACGAAGCATTAATATTCAGTTGCCACAAAACATCTGATGTCTTTTATAAAATCTGACATTTATTTAAGTTTATTTCGATTTTTCGAAATTAAAATATATGTGAGATCATTGCATTTTCAAATATTATTTATTTCTCGGTTTGTGTTTCTAATAATAAAAATAACGTAAAACGTATCATTTATTTCTTGGTTTGTGTTTCTAATTATAAAAAGTATAAAAGAAAAACGTGCTTTTGTTATACAAAAATTTTTTCAGAAAATCTTAAAATAGAGCTATTTCGGGGCTAAAAAGTTCCAATGTCAGATTTTTCTGGTACCCTAGAGGCAAAATTCTACCTAATGCCTTTTGTCCCATGTCTCTAGCCCTTCTAGAAGTACCCGTACTTTTTACCACCTGAGAAGTAGCTATATATATATAATGTAAAATATGATGGTTTTTGATGAGTTATACGATATATGAATAAAATGTAGAATTATTAAGGGAAATTCAAGGTACTGCGTAGCCTAGTGGTTAGCGTGGTAGTCTCATAGCCAGAAGGTTATTGGATCAATGCTTGCCTGGATTGTTGTATTTTTCTTTTTTTGGATTATTTTAAAAATTTTTTTTTTTATTTTGTTTAAATTTTGTGTTTTATTTTTTTTTAATATATAACTGATAAATGTTATATAAAAGTTTAAAGAAAATTTCCAAAAAAATATTCTTATAATAGTTTGGAAAAATTCGCAAAAATTTTAAGTACATAAATATGTATGTAGTATGTATATTTTTTTTAAAGCTTACTGAGTAATTTTTTTAAGCTTTCTATATGAATTTAATAATATTCAAAACTGTAGAATAAATAGAAATAAATTTTAAACGCATAATTATTATATCATGGGGGTAAACTTACAAAAATTAATTTCTCAAATAAAGAAAAGGTTTAGTCAAAAACAAAATAATAATTTATGTATGTAAAAATATGTGCATGAATGTATATATGAATATATGTGTGTATGTATGTATATATGAATGGATTAGAATTGAAGATTTTAAAATTTTTCGTTCCAACATATGAACGTATGTACATATGAATGTATTAGAATCGAAAATTTTGAAATTTTGCTGTTGGAAAAATTATAAATAAAATTATAAATGCAAATATACATAATTATGAATAGATACCTGTTTTTTTTAAACTGTGGGTAAACATATAGGATTGAATTTTAAACATAAAGAAAAGGTTTAGTCAAAAACAAAATAATAATTTATGTATGTAAAAATATGTGTATGAATGTATATATGAATATATGTGTGTATGTATGTATATATGAATGTATTGGAATTTAGCATTTTTTACAGGTTTTCGCTCGAACAATAAAAATAAAATTTTAGGTAGATACATACGTACATAAATTGTGTATGTATATTTTTTTAAAGCTTGCTGACGAAACATAATATTCAAAACAATAACAAACGAAGCATTAATATTCAGTTGCCACAAAACATCTGATGTCTTTTATAAAATCTGACATTTATTTAAGTTTATTTCGATTTTTCGAAATTAAAATATATGTGAGATCATTGCATTTTCAAATATTATTTATTTCTCGGTTTGTGTTTCTAATAATAAAAATAACGTAAAACGTATCATTTATTTCTTGGTTTGTGTTTCTAATTATAAAAAGTATAAAAGAAAAACGTGCTTTTGTTATACAAAAATTTTTTCAGAAAATCTTAAAATAGAGCTATTTCGGGGCTAAAAAGTTCCAATGTCAGATTTTTCTGGTACCCTAGAGGCAAAATTCTACCTAATGCCTTTTGTCCCATGTCTCTAGCCCTTCTAGAAGTACCCGTACTTTTTACCACCTGAGAAGTAGCTATATATATATAATGTAAAATATGATGGTTTTTGATGAGTTATACGATATATGAATAAAATGTAGAATTATTAAGGGAAATTCAAGGTACTGCGTAGCCTAGTGGTTAGCGTGGTAGTCTCATAGCCAGAAGGTTATTGGATCAATGCTTGCCTGGATTGTTGTATTTTTCTTTTTTTGGATTATTTTAAAAATTTTTTTTTTTATTTTGTTTAAATTTTGTGTTTTATTTTTTTTTAATATATAACTGATAAATGTTATATAAAAGTTTAAAGAAAATTTCCAAAAAAATATTCTTATAATAGTTTGGAAAAATTCGCAAAAATTTTAAGTACATAAATATGTATGTAGTATGTATATTTTTTTTAAAGCTTACTGAGTAATTTTTTTAAGCTTTCTATATGAATTTAATAATATTCAAAACTGTAGAATAAATAGAAATAAATTTTAAACGCATAATTATTATATCATGGGGGTAAACTTACAAAAATTAATTTCTCAAATAAAGAAAAGGTTTAGTCAAAAACAAAATAATAATTTATGTATGTAAAAATATGTGCATGAATGTATATATGAATATATGTGTGTATGTATGTATATATGAATGGATTAGAATTGAAGATTTTAAAATTTTTCGTTCCAACATATGAACGTATGTACATATGAATGTATTAGAATCGAAAATTTTGAAATTTTGCTGTTGGAAAAATTATAAATAAAATTATAAATGCAAATATACATAATTATGAATAGATACCTGTTTTTTTTAAACTGTGGGTAAACATATAGGATTGAATTTTAAACATAAAGAAAAGGTTTAGTCAAAAACAAAATAATAATTTATGTATGTAAAAATATGTGTATGAATGTATATATGAATATATGTGTGTATGTATGTATATATGAATGTATTGGAATTTAGCATTTTTTACAGGTTTTCGCTCGAACAATAAAAATAAAATTTTAGGTAGATACATACGTACATAAATTGTGTATGTATATTTTTTTAAAGCTTGCTGACGAAACATAATATTCAAAACAATAACAAACGAAGCATTAATATTCAGTTGCCAC
The DNA here is from genome assembly GCF_029603195.1 of Condylostylus longicornis. Taxonomy (NCBI): domain Eukaryota; kingdom Metazoa; phylum Arthropoda; class Insecta; order Diptera; family Dolichopodidae; genus Condylostylus; species Condylostylus longicornis. The sequence continues at coordinate 309,693 of NW_026578096.1, forward strand.
AAAACATCTGATGTCTTTTATAAAATCTGACATTTATTTAAGTTTATTTCGATTTTTCGAAATTAAAATATATGTGAGATCATTGCATTTTCAAATATTATTTATTTCTCGGTTTGTGTTTCTAATAATAAAAATAACGTAAAACGTATCATTTATTTCTTGGTTTGTGTTTCTAATTATAAAAAGTATAAAAGAAAAACGTGCTTTTGTTATACAAAAATTTTTTCAGAAAATCTTAAAATAGAGCTATTTCGGGGCTAAAAAGTTCCAATGTCAGATTTTTCTGGTACCCTAGAGGCAAAATTCTACCTAATGCCTTTTGTCCCATGTCTCTAGCCCTTCTAGAAGTACCCGTACTTTTTACCACCTGAGAAGTAGCTATATATATATAATGTAAAATATGATGGTTTTTGATGAGTTATACGATATATGAATAAAATGTAGAATTATTAAGGGAAATTTAAGGTACTGCGTAGCCTAGTGGTTAGCGTGGTAGTCTCATAGCCAGAAGGTTATTGGATCAATGCTTGCCTGGATTGTTGTATTTTTCTTTTTTTGGATTATTTTAAAAATTTTTTTTTTTATTTTGTTTAAATTTTGTGTTTTATTTTTTTTTAATATATAACTGATAAATGTTATATAAAAGTTTAAAGAAAATTTCCAAAAAAATATTCTTATAATAGTTTGGAAAAATTCGCAAAAATTTTAAGTACATAAATATGTATGTAGTATGTATATTTTTTTTAAAGCTTACTGAGTAATTTTTTTAAGCTTTCTATATGAATTTAATAATATTCAAAACTGTAGAATAAATAGAAATAAATTTTAAACGCATAATTATTATATCATGGGGGTAAACTTACAAAAATTAATTTCTCAAATAAAGAAAAGGTTTAGTCAAAAACAAAATAATAATTTATGTATGTAAAAATATGTGCATGAATGTATATATGAATATATGTGTGTATGTATGTATATATGAATGGATTAGAATTGAAGATTTTAAAATTTTTCGTTCCAACATATGAACGTATGTACATATGAATGTATTAGAATCGAAAATTTTGAAATTTTGCTGTTGGAAAAATTATAAATAAAATTATAAATGCAAATATACATAATTATGAATAGATACCTGTTTTTTTTAAACTGTGGGTAAACATATAGGATTGAATTTTAAACATAAAGAAAAGGTTTAGTCAAAAACAAAATAATAATTTATGTATGTAAAAATATGTGTATGAATGTATATATGAATATATGTGTGTATGTATGTATATATGAATGTATTGGAATTTAGCATTTTTTACAGGTTTTCGCTCGAACAATAAAAATAAAATTTTAGGTAGATACATACGTACATAAATTGTGTATGTATATTTTTTTAAAGCTTGCTGACGAAACATAATATTCAAAACAATAACAAATGAAGCATTAATATTCAGTTGCCACAAAACATCTGATGTCTTTTATAAAATCTGACATTTATTTAAGTTTATTTCGATTTTTCGAAATTAAAATATATGTGAGATCATTGCATTTTCAAATATTATTTATTTCTCGGTTTGTGTTTCTAATAATAAAAATAACGTAAAACGTATCATTTATTTCTTGGTTTGTGTTTCTAATTATAAAAAGTATAAAAGAAAAACGTGCTTTTGTTATACAAAAATTTTTTCAGAAAATCTTAAAATAGAGCTATTTCGGGGCTAAAAAGTTCCAATGTCAGATTTTTCTGGTACCCTAGAGGCAAAATTCTACCTAATGCCTTTTGTCCCATGTCTCTAGCCCTTCTAGAAGTACCCGTACTTTTTACCACCTGAGAAGTAGCTATATATATATAATGTAAAATATGATGGTTTTTGATGAGTTATACGATATATGAATAAAATGTAGAATTATTAAGGGAAATTCAAGGTACTGCGTAGCCTAGTGGTTAGCGTGGTAGTCTCATAGCCAGAAGGTTATTGGATCAATGCTTGCCTGGATTGTTGTATTTTTCTTTTTTTGGATTATTTTAAAAATTTTTTTTTTTATTTTGTTTAAATTTTGTGTTTTATTTTTTTTTAATATATAACTGATAAATGTTATATAAAAGTTTAAAGAAAATTTCCAAAAAAATATTCTTATAATAGTTTGGAAAAATTCGCAAAAATTTTAAGTACATAAATATGTATGTAGTATGTATATTTTTTTTAAAGCTTACTGAGTAATTTTTTTAAGCTTTCTATATGAATTTAATAATATTCAAAACTGTAGAATAAATAGAAATAAATTTTAAACGCATAATTATTATATCATGGGGGTAAACTTACAAAAATTAATTTCTCAAATAAAGAAAAGGTTTAGTCAAAAACAAAATAATAATTTATGTATGTAAAAATATGTGCATGAATGTATATATGAATATATGTGTGTATGTATGTATATATGAATGGATTAGAATTGAAGATTTTAAAATTTTTCGTTCCAACATATGAACGTATGTACATATGAATGTATTAGAATCGAAAATTTTGAAATTTTGCTGTTGGAAAAATTATAAATAAAATTATAAATGCAAATATACATAATTATGAATAGATACCTGTTTTTTTTAAACTGTGGGTAAACATATAGGATTGAATTTTAAACATAAAGAAAAGGTTTAGTCAAAAACAAAATAATAATTTATGTATGTAAAAATATGTGTATGAATGTATATATGAATATATGTGTGTATGTATGTATATATGAATGTATTGGAATTTAGCATTTTTTACAGGTTTTCGCTCGAACAATAAAAATAAAATTTTAGGTAGATACATACGTACATAAATTGTGTATGTATATTTTTTTAAAGCTTGCTGACGAAACATAATATTCAAAACAATAACAAACGAAGCATTAATATTCAGTTGCCACAAAACATCTGATGTCTTTTATAAAATCTGACATTTATTTAAGTTTATTTCGATTTTTCGAAATTAAAATATATGTGAGATCATTGCATTTTCAAATATTATTTATTTCTCGGTTTGTGTTTCTAATAATAAAAATAACGTAAAACGTATCATTTATTTCTTGGTTTGTGTTTCTAATTATAAAAAGTATAAAAGAAAAACGTGCTTTTGTTATACAAAAATTTTTTCAGAAAATCTTAAAATAGAGCTATTTCGGGGCTAAAAAGTTCCAATGTCAGATTTTTCTGGTACCCTAGAGGCAAAATTCTACCTAATGCCTTTTGTCCCATGTCTCTAGCCCTTCTAGAAGTACCCGTACTTTTTACCACCTGAGAAGTAGCTATATATATATAATGTAAAATATGATGGTTTTTGATGAGTTATACGATATATGAATAAAATGTAGAATTATTAAGGGAAATTTAAGGTACTGCGTAGCCTAGTGGTTAGCGTGGTAGTCTCATAGCCAGAAGGTTATTGGATCAATGCTTGCCTGGATTGTTGTATTTTTCTTTTTTTGGATTATTTTAAAAATTTTTTTTTTTATTTTGTTTAAATTTTGTGTTTTATTTTTTTTTAATATATAACTGATAAATGTTATATAAAAGTTTAAAGAAAATTTCCAAAAAAATATTATTATAATAGTTTGGAAAAATTCGCAAAAATTTTAAGTACATAAATATGTATGTAGTATGTATATTTTTTTTAAAGCTTACTGAGTAATTTTTTTAAGCTTTCTATATGAATTTAATAATATTCAAAACTGTAGAATAAATAGAAATAAATTTTAAACGCATAATTATTATATCATGGGGGTAAACTTACAAAAATTAATTTCTCAAATAAAGAAAAGGTTTAGTCAAAAACAAAATAATAATTTATGTATGTAAAAATATGTGCATGAATGTATATATGAATATATGTGTGTATGTATGTATATATGAATGGATTAGAATTGAAGATTTTAAAATTTTTCGTTCCAACATATGAACGTATGTACATATGAATGTATTAGAATCGAAAATTTTGAAATTTTGCTGTTGGAAAAATTATAAATAAAATTATAAATGCAAATATACATAATTATGAATAGATACCTGTTTTTTTTAAACTGTGGGTAAACATATAGGATTGAATTTTAAACATAAAGAAAAGGTTTAGTCAAAAACAAAATAATAATTTATGTATGTAAAAATATGTGTATGAATGTATATATGAATATATGTGTGTATGTATGTATATATGAATGTATTGGAATTTAGCATTTTTTACAGGTTTTCGCTCGAACAATAAAAATAAAATTTTAGGTAGATACATACGTACATAAATTGTGTATGTATATTTTTTTAAAGCTTGCTGACGAAACATAATATTCAAAACAATAACAAATGAAGCATTAATATTCAGTTGCCACAAAACATCTGATGTCTTTTATAAAATCTGACATTTATTTAAGTTTATTTCGATTTTTCGAAATTAAAATATATGTGAGATCATTGCATTTTCAAATATTATTTATTTCTCGGTTTGTGTTTCTAATAATAAAAATAACGTAAAACGTATCATTTATTTCTTGGTTTGTGTTTCTAATTATAAAAAGTATAAAAGAAAAACGTGCTTTTGTTATACAAAAATTTTTTCAGAAAATCTTAAAATAGAGCTATTTCGGGGCTAAAAAGTTCCAATGTCAGATTTTTCTGGTACCCTAGAGGCAAAATTCTACCTAATGCCTTTTGTCCCATGTCTCTAGCCCTTCTAGAAGTACCCGTACTTTTTACCACCTGAGAAGTAGCTATATATATATAATGTAAAATATGATGGTTTTTGATGAGTTATACGATATATGAATAAAATGTAGAATTATTAAGGGAAATTCAAGGTACTGCGTAGCCTAGTGGTTAGCGTGGTAGTCTCATAGCCAGAAGGTTATTGGATCAATGCTTGCCTGGATTGTTGTATTTTTCTTTTTTTGGATTATTTTAAAAATTTTTTTTTTTATTTTGTTTAAATTTTGTGTTTTATTTTTTTTTAATATATAACTGATAAATGTTATATAAAAGTTTAAAGAAAATTTCCAAAAAAATATTCTTATAATAGTTTGGAAAAATTCGCAAAAATTTTAAGTACATAAATATGTATGTAGTATGTATATTTTTTTTAAAGCTTACTGAGTAATTTTTTTAAGCTTTCTATATGAATTTAATAATATTCAAAACTGTAGAATAAATAGAAATAAATTTTAAACGCATAATTATTATATCATGGGGGTAAACTTACAAAAATTAATTTCTCAAATAAAGAAAAGGTTTAGTCAAAAACAAAATAATAATTTATGTATGTAAAAATATGTGCATGAATGTATATATGAATATATGTGTGTATGTATGTATATATGAATGGATTAGAATTGAAGATTTTAAAATTTTTCGTTCCAACATATGAACGTATGTACATATGAATGTATTAGAATCGAAAATTTTGAAATTTTGCTGTTGGAAAAATTATAAATAAAATTATAAATGCAAATATACATAATTATGAATAGATACCTGTTTTTTTTAAACTGTGGGTAAACATATAGGATTGAATTTTAAACATAAAGAAAAGGTTTAGTCAAAAACAAAATAATAATTTATGTATGTAAAAATATGTGTATGAATGTATATATGAATATATGTGTGTATGTATGTATATATGAATGTATTGGAATTTAGCATTTTTTACAGGTTTTCGCTCGAACAATAAAAATAAAATTTTAGGTAGATACATACGTACATAAATTGTGTATGTATATTTTTTTAAAGCTTGCTGACGAAACATAATATTCAAAACAATAACAAACGAAGCATTAATATTCAGTTGCCACAAAACATCTGATGTCTTTTATAAAATCTGACATTTATTTAAGTTTATTTCGATTTTTCGAAATTAAAATATATGTGAGATCATTGCATTTTCAAATATTATTTATTTCTCGGTTTGTGTTTCTAATAATAAAAATAACGTAAAACGTATCATTTATTTCTTGGTTTGTGTTTCTAATTATAAAAAGTATAAAAGAAAAACGTGCTTTTGTTATACAAAAATTTTTTCAGAAAATCTTAAAATAGAGCTATTTCGGGGCTAAAAAGTTCCAATGTCAGATTTTTCTGGTACCCTAGAGGCAAAATTCTACCTAATGCCTTTTGTCCCATGTCTCTAGCCCTTCTAGAAGTACCCGTACTTTTTACCACCTGAGAAGTAGCTATATATATATAATGTAAAATATGATGGTTTTTGATGAGTTATACGATATATGAATAAAATGTAGAATTATTAAGGGAAATTCAAGGTACTGCGTAGCCTAGTGGTTAGCGTGGTAGTCTCATAGCCAGAAGGTTATTGGATCAATGCTTGCCTGGATTGTTGTATTTTTCTTTTTTTGGATTATTTTAAAAATTTTTTTTTTTATTTTGTTTAAATTTTGTGTTTTATTTTTTTTTAATATATAACTGATAAATGTTATATAAAAGTTTAAAGAAAATTTCCAAAAAAATATTCTTATAATAGTTTGGAAAAATTCGCAAAAATTTTAAGTACATAAATATGTATGTAGTATGTATATTTTTTTTAAAGCTTACTGAGTAATTTTTTTAAGCTTTCTATATGAATTTAATAATATTCAAAACTGTAGAATAAATAGAAATAAATTTTAAACGCATAATTATTATATCATGGGGGTAAACTTACAAAAATTAATTTCTCAAATAAAGAAAAGGTTTAGTCAAAAACAAAATAATAATTTATGTATGTAAAAATATGTGCATGAATGTATATATGAATATATGTGTGTATGTATGTATATATGAATGGATTAGAATTGAAGATTTTAAAATTTTTCGTTCCAACATATGAACGTATGTACATATGAATGTATTAGAATCGAAAATTTTGAAATTTTGCTGTTGGAAAAATTATAAATAAAATTATAAATGCAAATATACATAATTATGAATAGATACCTGTTTTTTTTAAACTGTGGGTAAACATATAGGATTGAATTTTAAACATAAAGAAAAGGTTTAGTCAAAAACAAAATAATAATTTATGTATGTAAAAATATGTGTATGAATGTATATATGAATATATGTGTGTATGTATGTATATATGAATGTATTGGAATTTAGCATTTTTTACAGGTTTTCGCTCGAACAATAAAAATAAAATTTTAGGTAGATACATACGTACATAAATTGTGTATGTATATTTTTTTAAAGCTTGCTGACGAAACATAATATTCAAAACAATAACAAACGAAGCATTAATATTCAGTTGCCACAAAACATCTGATGTCTTTTATAAAATCTGACATTTATTTAAGTTTATTTCGATTTTTCGAAATTAAAATATATGTGAGATCATTGCATTTTCAAATATTATTTATTTCTCGGTTTGTGTTTCTAATAATAAAAATAACGTAAAACGTATCATTTATTTCTTGGTTTGTGTTTCTAATTATAAAAAGTATAAAAGAAAAACGTGCTTTTGTTATACAAAAATTTTTTCAGAAAATCTTAAAATAGAGCTATTTCGGGGCTAAAAAGTTCCAATGTCAGATTTTTCTGGTACCCTAGAGGCAAAATTCTACCTAATGCCTTTTGTCCCATGTCTCTAGCCCTTCTAGAAGTACCCGTACTTTTTACCACCTGAGAAGTAGCTATATATATATAATGTAAAATATGATGGTTTTTGATGAGTTATACGATATATGAATAAAATGTAGAATTATTAAGGGAAATTCAAGGTACTGCGTAGCCTAGTGGTTAGCGTGGTAGTCTCATAGCCAGAAGGTTATTGGATCAATGCTTGCCTGGATTGTTGTATTTTTCTTTTTTTGGATTATTTTAAAAATTTTTTTTTTTATTTTGTTTAAATTTTGTGTTTTATTTTTTTTTAATATATAACTGATAAATGTTATATAAAAGTTTAAAGAAAATTTCCAAAAAAATATTCTTATAATAGTTTGGAAAAATTCGCAAAAATTTTAAGTACATAAATATGTATGTAGTATGTATATTTTTTTTAAAGCTTACTGAGTAATTTTTTTAAGCTTTCTATATGAATTTAATAATATTCAAAACTGTAGAATAAATAGAAATAAATTTTAAACGCATAATTATTATATCATGGGGGTAAACTTACAAAAATTAATTTCTCAAATAAAGAAAAGGTTTAGTCAAAAACAAAATAATAATTTATGTATGTAAAAATATGTGCATGAATGTATATATGAATATATGTGTGTATGTATGTATATATGAATGGATTAGAATTGAAGATTTTAAAATTTTTCGTTCCAACATATGAACGTATGTACATATGAATGTATTAGAATCGAAAATTTTGAAATTTTGCTGTTGGAAAAATTATAAATAAAATTATAAATGCAAATATACATAATTATGAATAGATACCTGTTTTTTTTAAACTGTGGGTAAACATATAGGATTGAATTTTAAACATAAAGAAAAGGTTTAGTCAAAAACAAAATAATAATTTATGTATGTAAAAATATGTGTATGAATGTATATATGAATATATGTGTGTATGTATGTATATATGAATGTATTGGAATTTAGCATTTTTTACAGGTTTTCGCTCGAACAATAAAAATAAAATTTTAGGTAGATACATACGTACATAAATTGTGTATGTATATTTTTTTAAAGCTTGCTGACGAAACATAATATTCAAAACAATAACAAACGAAGCATTAATATTCAGTTGCCACAAAACATCTGATGTCTTTTATAAAATCTGACATTTATTTAAGTTTATTTCGATTTTTCGAAATTAAAATATATGTGAGATCATTGCATTTTCAAATATTATTTATTTCTCGGTTTGTGTTTCTAATAATAAAAATAACGTAAAACGTATCATTTATTTCTTGGTTTGTGTTTCTAATTATAAAAAGTATAAAAGAAAAACGTGCTTTTGTTATACAAAAATTTTTTCAGAAAATCTTAAAATAGAGCTATTTCGGGGCTAAAAAGTTCCAATGTCAGATTTTTCTGGTACCCTAGAGGCAAAATTCTACCTAATGCCTTTTGTCCCATGTCTCTAGCCCTTCTAGAAGTACCCGTACTTTTTACCACCTGAGAAGTAGCTATATATATATAATGTAAAATATGATGGTTTTTGATGAGTTATACGATATATGAATAAAATGTAGAATTATTAAGGGAAATTTAAGGTACTGCGTAGCCTAGTGGTTAGCGTGGTAGTCTCATAGCCAGAAGGTTATTGGATCAATGCTTGCCTGGATTGTTGTATTTTTCTTTTTTTGGATTATTTTAAAAATTTTTTTTTTTATTTTGTTTAAATTTTGTGTTTTATTTTTTTTTAATATATAACTGATAAATGTTATATAAAAGTTTAAAGAAAATTTCCAAAAAAATATTCTTATAATAGTTTGGAAAAATTCGCAAAAATTTTAAGTACATAAATATGTATGTAGTATGTATATTTTTTTTAAAGCTTACTGAGTAATTTTTTTAAGCTTTCTATATGAATTTAATAATATTCAAAACTGTAGAATAAATAGAAATAAATTTTAAACGCATAATTATTATATCATGGGGGTAAACTTACAAAAATTAATTTCTCAAATAAAGAAAAGGTTTAGTCAAAAACAAAATAATAATTTATGTATGTAAAAATATGTGCATGAATGTATATATGAATATATGTGTGTATGTATGTATATATGAATGGATTAGAATTGAAGATTTTAAAATTTTTCGTTCCAACATATGAACGTATGTACATATGAATGTATTAGAATCGAAAATTTTGAAATTTTGCTGTTGGAAAAATTATAAATAAAATTATAAATGCAAATATACATAATTATGAATAGATACCTGTTTTTTTTAAACTGTGGGTAAACATATAGGATTGAATTTTAAACATAAAGAAAAGGTTTAGTCAAAAACAAAATAATAATTTATGTATGTAAAAATATGTGTATGAATGTATATATGAATATATGTGTGTATGTATGTATATATGAATGTATTGGAATTTAGCATTTTTTACAGGTTTTCGCTCGAACAATAAAAATAAAATTTTAGGTAGATACATACGTACATAAATTGTGTATGTATATTTTTTTAAAGCTTGCTGACGAAACATAATATTCAAAACAATAACAAATGAAGCATTAATATTCAGTTGCCACAAAACATCTGATGTCTTTTATAAAATCTGACATTTATTTAAGTTTATTTCGATTTTTCGAAATTAAAATATATGTGAGATCATTGCATTTTCAAATATTATTTATTTCTCGGTTTGTGTTTCTAATAATAAAAATAACGTAAAACGTATCATTTATTTCTTGGTTTGTGTTTCTAATTATAAAAAGTATAAAAGAAAAACGTGCTTTTGTTATACAAAAATTTTTTCAGAAAATCTTAAAATAGAGCTATTTCGGGGCTAAAAAGTTCCAATGTCAGATTTTTCTGGTACCCTAGAGGCAAAATTCTACCTAATGCCTTTTGTCCCATGTCTCTAGCCCTTCTAGAAGTACCCGTACTTTTTACCACCTGAGAAGTAGCTATATATATATAATGTAAAATATGATGGTTTTTGATGAGTTATACGATATATGAATAAAATGTAGAATTATTAAGGGAAATTTAAGGTACTGCGTAGCCTAGTGGTTAGCGTGGTAGTCTCATAGCCAGAAGGTTATTGGATCAATGCTTGCCTGGATTGTTGTATTTTTCTTTTTTTGGATTATTTTAAAAATTTTTTTTTTTATTTTGTTTAAATTTTGTGTTTTATTTTTTTTTAATATATAACTGATAAATGTTATATAAAAGTTTAAAGAAAATTTCCAAAAAAATATTCTTATAATAGTTTGGAAAAATTCGCAAAAATTTTAAGTACATAAATATGTATGTAGTATGTATATTTTTTTTAAAGCTTACTGAGTAATTTTTTTAAGCTTTCTATATGAATTTAATAATATTCAAAACTGTAGAATAAATAGAAATAAATTTTAAACGCATAATTATTATATCATGGGGGTAAACTTACAAAAATTAATTTCTCAAATAAAGAAAAGGTTTAGTCAAAAACAAAATAATAATTTATGTATGTAAAAATATGTGTATGAATGTATATATGAATATATGTGTGTATGTATGTATATATGAATGTGTTGGAATTTAGCATTTTTTACAGGTTTTCGCTCGAACAATAAAAATAAAATTTTAGGTAGATACATACGTACATAAATTGTGTATGTATATTTTTTTAAAGCTTGCTGACGAAACATAATATTCAAAACAATAACAAATGAAGCATTAATATTCAGTTGCCACAAAACATCTGATGTCTTTTATAAAATCTGACATTTATTTAAGTTTATTTCGATTTTTCGAAATTAAAATATATGTGAGATCATTGCATTTTCAAATATTATTTATTTCTCGGTTTGTGTTTCTAATAATAAAAATAACGTAAAACGTATCATTTATTTCTTGGTTTGTGTTTCTAATTATAAAAAGTATAAAAGAAAAACGTGCTTTTGTTATACAAAAATTTTTTCAGAAAATCTTAAAATAGAGCTATTTCGGGGCTAAAAAGTTCCAATGTCAGATTTTTCTGGTACCCTAGAGGCAAAATTCTACCTAATGCCGTTTGTCCCATGTCTCTAGCCCTTCTAGAAGTACCCGTACTTTTTACCACCTGAGAAGTAGCTATATATATATAATGTAAAATATGATGGTTTTTGATGAGTTATACGATATATGAATAAAATGTAGAATTATTAAGGGAAATTCAAGGTACTGCGTAGCCTAGTGGTTAGCGTGGTAGTCTCATAGCCAGAAGGTTATTGGATCAATGCTTGCCTGGATTGTTGTATTTTTCTTTTTTTGGATTATTTTAAAAATTTTTTTTTTTATTTTGTTTAAATTTTGTGTTTTATTTTTTTTTAATATATAACTGATAAATGTTATATAAAAGTTTAAAGAAAATTTCCAAAAAAATATTCTTATAATAGTTTGGAAAAATTCGCAAAAATTTTAAGTACATAAATATGTATGTAGTATGTATATTTTTTTTAAAGCTTACTGAGTAATTTTTTTAAGCTTTCTATATGAATTTAATAATATTCAAAACTGTAGAATAAATAGAAATAAATTTTAAACGCATAATTATTATATCATGGGGGTAAACTTACAAAAATTAATTTCTCAAATAAAGAAAAGGTTTAGTCAAAAACAAAATAATAATTTATGTATGTAAAAATATGTGCATGAATGTATATATGAATATATGTGTGTATGTATGTATATATGAATGGATTAGAATTGAAGATTTTAAAATTTTTCGTTCCAACATATGAACGTATGTACATATGAATGTATTAGAATCGAAAATTTTGAAATTTTGCTGTTGGAAAAATTATAAATAAAATTATAAATGCAAATATACATAATTATGAATAGATACCTGTTTTTTTTAAACTGTGGGTAAACATATAGGATTGAATTTTAAACATAAAGAAAAGGTTTAGTCAAAAACAAAATAATAATTTATGTATGTAAAAATATGTGTATGAATGTATATATGAATATATGTGTGTATGTATGTATATATGAATGTATTGGAATTTAGCATTTTTTACAGGTTTTCGCTCGAACAATAAAAATAAAATTTTAGGTAGATACATACGTACATAAATTGTGTATGTATATTTTTTTAAAGCTTGCTGACGAAACATAATATTCAAAACAATAACAAATGAAGCATTAATATTCAGTTGCCACAAAACATCTGATGTCTTTTATAAAATCTGACATTTATTTAAGTTTATTTCGATTTTTCGAAATTAAAATATATGTGAGATCATTGCATTTTCAAATATTATTTATTTCTCGGTTTGTGTTTCTAATAATAAAAATAACGTAAAACGTATCATTTATTTCTTGGTTTGTGTTTCTAATTATAAAAAGTATAAAAGAAAAACGTGCTTTTGTTATACAAAAATTTTTTCAGAAAATCTTAAAATAGAGCTATTTCGGGGCTAAAAAGTTCCAATGTCAGATTTTTCTGGTACCCTAGAGGCAAAATTCTACCTAATGCCTTTTGTCCCATGTCTCTAGCCCTTCTAGAAGTACCCGTACTTTTTACCACCTGAGAAGTAGCTATATATATATAATGTAAAATATGATGGTTTTTGATGAGTTATACGATATATGAATAAAATGTAGAATTATTAAGGGAAATTTAAGGTACTGCGTAGCCTAGTGGTTAGCGTGGTAGTCTCATAGCCAGAAGGTTATTGGATCAATGCTTGCCTGGATTGTTGTATTTTTCTTTTTTTGGATTATTTTAAAAATTTTTTTTTTTATTTTGTTTAAATTTTGTGTTTTATTTTTTTTTAATATATAACTGATAAATGTTATATAAAAGTTTAAAGAAAATTTCCAAAAAAATATTCTTATAATAGTTTGGAAAAATTCGCAAAAATTTTAAGTCCATAAATATGTATGTAGTATGTATATTTTTTTTAAAGCTTACTGAGTAATTTTTTTAAGCTTTCTATATGAATTTAATAATATTCAAAACTGTAGAATAAATAGAAATAAATTTTAAACGCATAATTATTATATCATGGGGGTAAACTTACAAAAATTAATTTCTCAAATAAAGAAAAGGTTTAGTCAAAAACAAAATAATAATTTATGTATGTAAAAATATGTGTATGAATGTATATATGAATATATGTGTGTATGTATGTATATATGAATGTATTGGAATTTAGCATTTTTTACAGGTTTTCGCTCGAACAATAAAAATAAAATTTTAGGTAGATACATACGTACATAAATTGTGTATGTATATTTTTTTAAAGCTTGCTGACGAAACATAATATTCAAAACAATAACAAATGAAGCATTAATATTCAGTTGCCACAAAACATCTGATGTCTTTTATAAAATCTGACATTTATTTAAGTTTATTTCGATTTTTCGAAATTAAAATATATGTGAGATCATTGCATTTTCAAATATTATTTATTTCTCGGTTTGTGTTTCTAATAATAAAAATAACGTAAAACGTATCATTTATTTCTTGGTTTGTGTTTCTAATTATAAAAAGTATAAAAGAAAAACGTGCTTTTGTTATACAAAAATTTTTTCAGAAAATCTTAAAATAGAGCTATTTCGGGGCTAAAAAGTTCCAATGTCAGATTTTTCTGGTACCCTAGAGGCAAAATTCTACCTAATGCCTTTTGTCCCATGTCTCTAGCCCTTCTAGAAGTACCCGTACTTTTTACCACCTGAGAAGTAGCTATATATATATAATGTAAAATATGATGGTTTTTGATGAGTTATACGATATATGAATAAAATGTAGAATTATTAAGGGAAATTCAAGGTACTGCGTAGCCTAGTGGTTAGCGTGGTAGTCTCATAGCCAGAAGGTTATTGGATCAATGCTTGCCTGGATTGTTGTATTTTTCTTTTTTTGGATTATTTTAAAAATTTTTTTTTTTATTTTGTTTAAATTTTGTGTTTTATTTTTTTTTAATATATAACTGATAAATGTTATATAAAAGTTTAAAGAAAATTTCCAAAAAAATATTCTTATAATAGTTTGGAAAAATTCGTAAAAATTTTAAGTACATAAATATGTATGTAGTATGTATATTTTTTTTAAAGCTTACTGAGTAATTTTTTTAAGCTTTCTATATGAATTTAATAATATTCAAAACTGTAGAATAAATAGAAATAAATTTTAAACGCATAATTATTATATCATGGGGGTAAACTTACAAAAATTAATTTCTCAAATAAAGAAAAGGTTTAGTCAAAAACAAAATAATAATTTATGTATGTAAAAATATGTGCATGAATGTATATATGAATATATGTGTGTATGTATGTATATATGAATGGATTAGAATTGAAGATTTTAAAATTTTTCGTTCCAACATATGAACGTATGTACATATGAATGTATTAGAATCGAAAATTTTGAAATTTTGCTGTTGGAAAAATTATAAATAAAATTATAAATGCAAATATACATAATTATGAATAGATACCTGTTTTTTTTAAACTGTGGGTAAACATATAGGATTGAATTTTAAACATAAAGAAAAGGTTTAGTCAAAAACAAAATAATAATTTATGTATGTAAAAATATGTGTATGAATGTATATATGAATATATGTGTGTATGTATGTATATATGAATGTATTGGAATTTAGCATTTTTTACAGGTTTTCGCTCGAACAATAAAAATAAAATTTTAGGTAGATACATACGTACATAAATTGTGTATGTATATTTTTTTAAAGCTTGCTGACGAAACATAATATTCAAAACAATAACAAATGAAGCATTAATATTCAGTTGCCACAAAACATCTGATGTCTTTTATAAAATCTGACATTTATTTAAGTTTATTTCGATTTTTCGAAATTAAAATATATGTGAGATCATTGCATTTTCAAATATTATTTATTTCTCGGTTTGTGTTTCTAATAATAAAAATAACGTAAAACGTATCATTTATTTCTTGGTTTGTGTTTCTAATTATAAAAAGTATAAAAGAAAAACGTGCTTTTGTTATACAAAAATTTTTTCAGAAAATCTTAAAATAGAGCTATTTCGGGGCTAAAAAGTTCCAATGTCAGATTTTTCTGGTACCCTAGAGGCAAAATTCTACCTAATGCCTTTTGTCCCATGTCTCTAGCCCTTCTAGAAGTACCCGTACTTTTTACCACCTGAGAAGTAGCTATATATATATAATGTAAAATATGATGGTTTTTGATGAGTTATACGATATATGAATAAAATGTAGAATTATTAAGGGAAATTCAAGGTACTGCGTAGCCTAGTGGTTAGCGTGGTAGTCTCATAGCCAGAAGGTTATTGGATCAATGCTTGCCTGGATTGTTGTATTTTTCTTTTTTTGGATTATTTTAAAAATTTTTTTTTTTATTTTGTTTAAATTTTGTGTTTTATTTTTTTTTAATATATAACTGATAAATGTTATATAAAAGTTTAAAGAAAATTTCCAAAAAAATATTCTTATAATAGTTTGGAAAAATTCGCAAAAATTTTAAGTACATAAATATGTATGTAGTATGTATATTTTTTTTAAAGCTTACTGAGTAATTTTTTTAAGCTTTCTATATGAATTTAATAATATTCAAAACTGTAGAATAAATAGAAATAAATTTTAAACGCATAATTATTATATCATGGGGGTAAACTTACAAAAATTAATTTCTCAAATAAAGAAAAGGTTTAGTCAAAAACAAAATAATAATTTATGTATGTAAAAATATGTGCATGAATGTATATATGAATATATGTGTGTATGTATGTATATATGAATGGATTAGAATTGAAGATTTTAAAATTTTTCGTTCCAACATATGAACGTATGTACATATGAATGTATTAGAATCGAAAATTTTGAAATTTTGCTGTTGGAAAAATTATAAATAAAATTATAAATGCAAATATACATAATTATGAATAGATACCTGTTTTTTTTAAACTGTGGGTAAACATATAGGATTGAATTTTAAACATAAAGAAAAGGTTTAGTCAAAAACAAAATAATAATTTATGTATGTAAAAATATGTGTATGAATGTATATATGAATATATGTGTGTATGTATGTATATATGAATGTATTGGAATTTAGCATTTTTTACAAGTTTTCGCTCGAACAATAAAAATAAAATTTTAGGTAGATACATACGTACATAAATTGTGTATGTATATTTTTTTAAAGCTTGCTGACGAAACATAATATTCAAAACAATAACAAATGAAGCATTAATATTCAGTTGCCACAAAACATCTGATGTCTTTTATAAAATCTGACATTTATTTAAGTTTATTTCGATTTTTCGAAATTAAAATATATGTGAGATCATTGCATTTTCAAATATTATTTATTTCTCGGTTTGTGTTTCTAATAATAAAAATAACGTAAAACGTATCATTTATTTCTTGGTTTGTGTTTCTAATTATAAAAAGTATAAAAGAAAAACGTGCTTTTGTTATACAAAAATTTTTTCAGAAAATCTTAAAATAGAGCTATTTCGGGGCTAAAAAGTTCCAATGTCAGATTTTTCTGGTACCCTAGAGGCAAAATTCTACCTAATGCCTTTTGTCCCATGTCTCTAGCCCTTCTAGAAGTACCCGTACTTTTTACCACCTGAGAAGTAGCTATATATATATAATGTAAAATATGATGGTTTTTGATGAGTTATACGATATATGAATAAAATGTAGAATTATTAAGGGAAATTCAAGGTACTGCGTAGCCTAGTGGTTAGCGTGGTAGTCTCATAGCCAGAAGGTTATTGGATCAATGCTTGCCTGGATTGTTGTATTTTTCTTTTTTTGGATTATTTTAAAAATTTTTTTTTTTATTTTGTTTAAATTTTGTGTTTTATTTTTTTTTAATATATAACTGATAAATGTTATATAAAAGTTTAAAGAAAATTTCCAAAAAAATATTCTTATAATAGTTTGGAAAAATTCGCAAACATTTTAAGTACATAAATATGTATGTAGTATGTATATTTTTTTTAAAGCTTACTGAGTAATTTTTTTAAGCTTTCTATATGAATTTAATAATATTCAAAACTGTAGAATAAATAGAAATAAATTTTAAACGCATAATTATTATATCATGGGGGTAAACTTACAAAAATTAATTTCTCAAATAAAAAAAAGGTTTAGTCAAAAACAAAATAATAATTTATGTATGTAAAAATATGTGCATGAATGTATATATGAATATATGTGTGTATGTATGTATATATGAATGGATTAGAATTGAAGATTTTAAAATTTTTCGTTCCAACATATGAACGTATGTACATATGAATGTATTAGAATCGAAAATTTTGAAATTTTGCTGTTGGAAAAATTATAAATAAAATTATAAATGCAAATATACATAATTATGAATAGATACCTGTTTTTTTTAAACTGTGGGTAAACATATAGGATTGAATTTTAAACATAAAGAAAAGGTTTAGTCAAAAACAAAATAATAATTTATGTATGTAAAAATATGTGTATGAATGTATATATGAATATATGTGTGTATGTATGTATATATGAATGTATTGGAATTTAGCATTTTTTACAGGTTTTCGCTCGAACAATAAAAATAAAATTTTAGGTAGATACATACGTACATAAATTGTGTATGTATATTTTTTTAAAGCTTGCTGACGAAACATAATATTCAAAACAATAACAAACGAAGCATTAATATTCAGTTGCCACAAAACATCTGATGTCTTTTATAAAATCTGACATTTATTTAAGTTTATTTCGATTTTTCGAAATTAAAATATATGTGAGATCATTGCATTTTCAAATATTATTTATTTCTCGGTTTGTGTTTCTAATAATAAAAATAACGTAAAACGTATCATTTATTTCTTGGTTTGTGTTTCTAATTATAAAAAGTATAAAAGAAAAACGTGCTTTTGTTATACAAAAATTTTTTCAGAAAATCTTAAAATAGAGCTATTTCGGGGCTAAAAAGTTCCAATGTCAGATTTTTCTGGTACCCTAGAGGCAAAATTCTACCTAATGCCTTTTGTCCCATGTCTCTAGCCCTTCTAGAAGTACCCGTACTTTTTACCACCTGAGAAGTAGCTATATATATATAATGTAAAATATGATGGTTTTTGATGAGTTATACGATATATGAATAAAATGTAGAATTATTAAGGGAAATTCAAGGTACTGCGTAGCCTAGTGGTTAGCGTGGTAGTCTCATAGCCAGAAGGTTATTGGATCAATGCTTGCCTGGATTGTTGTATTTTTCTTTTTTTGGATTATTTTAAAAATTTTTTTTTTTATTTTGTTTAAATTTTGTGTTTTATTTTTTTTTAATATATAACTGATAAATGTTATATAAAAGTTTAAAGAAAATTTCCAAAAAAATATTCTTATAATAGTTTGGAAAAATTCGCAAAAATTTTAAGTACATAAATATGTATGTAGTATGTATATTTTTTTTAAAGCTTACTGAGTAATTTTTTTAAGCTTTCTATATGAATTTAATAATATTCAAAACTGTAGAATAAATAGAAATAAATTTTAAACGCATAATTATTATATCATGGGGGTAAACTTACAAAAATTAATTTCTCAAATAAAGAAAAGGTTTAGTCAAAAACAAAATAATAATTTATGTATGTAAAAATATGTGCATGAATGTATATATGAATATATGTGTGTATGTATGTATATATGAATGGATTAGAATTGAAGATTTTAAAATTTTTCGTTCCAACATATGAACGTATGTACATATGAATGTATTAGAATCGAAAATTTTGAAATTTTGCTGTTGGAAAAATTATAAATAAAATTATAAATGCAAATATACATAATTATGAATAGATACCTGTTTTTTTTAAACTGTGGGTAAACATATAGGATTGAATTTTAAACATAAAGAAAAGGTTTAGTCAAAAACAAAATAATAATTTATGTATGTAAAAATATGTGTATGAATGTATATATGAATATATGTGTGTATGTATGTATATATGAATGTATTGGAATTTAGCATTTTTTACAGGTTTTCGCTCGAACAATAAAAATAAAATTTTAGGTAGATACATACGTACATAAATTGTGTATGTATATTTTTTTAAAGCTTGCTGACGAAACATAATATTCAAAACAATAACAAATGAAGCATTAATATTCAGTTGCCACAAAACATCTGATGTCTTTTATAAAATCTGACATTTATTTAAGTTTATTTCGATTTTTCGAAATTAAAATATATGTGAGATCATTGCATTTTCAAATATTATTTATTTCTCGGTTTGTGTTTCTAATAATAAAAATAACGTAAAACGTATCATTTATTTCTTGGTTTGTGTTTCTAATTATAAAAAGTATAAAAGAAAAACGTGCTTTTGTTATACAAAAATTTTTTCAGAAAATCTTAAAATAGAGCTATTTCGGGGCTAAAAAGTTCCAATCTCAGATTTTTCTGGTACCCTAGAGGCAAAATTCTACCTAATGCCTTTTGTCCCATGTCTCTAGCCCTTCTAGAAGTACCCGTACTTTTTACCACCTGAGAAGTAGCTATATATATATAATAATGTAAAATATGATGGTTTTTGATGAGTTATACGATATATGAATAAAATGCAGAATTATTAAGGGAAATTTAAGGTACTGCGTAGCCTAGTGGTTAGCGTGGTAGTCTCATAGCCAGAAGGTTATTGGATCAATGCTTGCCTGGATTGTTGTATTTTTCTTTTTTTGGATTATTTTAAAAATTTTTTTTTTTATTTTGTTTAAATTTTGTGTTTTATTTTTTTTTAATATATAACTGATAAATGTTATATAAAAGTTTAAAGAAAATTTCCAAAAAAATATTCTTATAATAGTTTGGAAAAATTCGCAAAAATTTTAAGTACATAAATATGTATGTAGTATGTATATTTTTTTTAAAGCTTACTGAGTAATTTTTTTAAGCTTTCTATATGAATTTAATAATATTCAAAACTGTAGAATAAATAGAAATAAATTTTAAACGCATAATTATTATATCATGGGGGTAAACTTACAAAAATTAATTTCTCAAATAAAGAAAAGGTTTAGTCAAAAACAAAATAATAATTTATGTATGTAAAAATATGTGCATGAATGTATATATGAATATATGTGTGTATGTATGTATATATGAATGGATTAGAATTGAAGATTTTAAAATTTTTCGTTCCAACATATGAACGTATGTACATATGAATGTATTAGAATCGAAAATTTTGAAATTTTGCTGTTGGAAAAATTATAAATAAAATTATAAATGCAAATATACATAATTATGAATAGATACCTGTTTTTTTTAAACTGTGGGTAAACATATAGGATTGAATTTTAAACATAAAGAAAAGGTTTAGTCAAAAACAAAATAATAATTTATGTATGTAAAAATATGTGTATGAATGTATATATGAATATATGTGTGTATGTATGTATATATGAATGTATTGGAATTTAGCATTTTTTACAGGTTTTCGCTCGAACAATAAAAATAAAATTTTAGGTAGATACATACGTACATAAATTGTGTATGTATATTTTTTTAAAGCTTGCTGACGAAACATAATATTCAAAACAATAACAAATGAAGCATTAATATTCAGTTGCCACAAAACATCTGATGTCTTTTATAAAATCTGACATTTATTTAAGTTTATTTCGATTTTTCGAAATTAAAATATATGTGAGATCATTGCATTTTCAAATATTATTTATTTCTCGGTTTGTGTTTCTAATAATAAAAATAACGTAAAACGTATCATTTATTTCTTGGTTTGTGTTTCTAATTATAAAAAGTATAAAAGAAAAACGTGCTTTTGTTATACAAAAATTTTTTCAGAAAATCTTAAAATAGAGCTATTTCGGGGCTAAAAAGTTCCAATGTCAGATTTTTCTGGTACCCTAGAGGCAAAATTCTACCTAATGCCTTTTGTCCCATGTCTCTAGCCCTTCTAGAAGTACCCGTACTTTTTACCACCTGAGAAGTAGCTATATATATATAATGTAAAATATGATGGTTTTTGATGAGTTATACGATATATGAATAAAATGTAGAATTATTAAGGGAAATTCAAGGTACTGCGTAGCCTAGTGGTTAGCGTGGTAGTCTCATAGCCAGAAGGTTATTGGATCAATGCTTGCCTGGATTGTTGTATTTTTCTTTTTTTGGATTATTTTAAAAATTTTTTTTTTTATTTTGTTTAAATTTTGTGTTTTATTTTTTTTTAATATATAACTGATAAATGTTATATAAAAGTTTAAAGAAAATTTCCAAAAAAATATTCTTATAATAGTTTGGAAAAATTCGCAAAAATTTTAAGTACATAAATATGTATGTAGTATGTATATTTTTTTTAAAGCTTACTGAGTAATTTTTTTAAGCTTTCTATATGAATTTAATAATATTCAAAACTGTAGAATAAATAGAAATAAATTTTAAACGCATAATTATTATATCATGGGGGTAAACTTACAAAAATTAATTTCTCAAATAAAGAAAAGGTTTAGTCAAAAACAAAATAATAATTTATGTATGTAAAAATATGTGCATGAATGTATATATGAATATATGTGTGTATGTATGTATATATGAATGGATTAGAATTGAAGATTTTAAAATTTTTCGTTCCAACATATGAACGTATGTACATATGAATGTATTAGAATCGAAAATTTTGAAATTTTGCTGTTGGAAAAATTATAAATAAAATTATAAATGCAAATATACATAATTATGAATAGATACCTGTTTTTTTTAAACTGTGGGTAAACATATAGGATTGAATTTTAAACATAAAGAAAAGGTTTAGTCAAAAACAAAATAATAATTTATGTATGTAAAAATATGTGTATGAATGTATATATGAATATATGTGTGTATGTATGTATATATGAATGTATTGGAATTTAGCATTTTTTACAGGTTTTCGCTCGAACAATAAAAATAAAATTTTAGGTAGATACATACGTACATAAATTGTGTATGTATATTTTTTTAAAGCTTGCTGACGAAACATAATATTCAAAACAATAACAAACGAAGCATTAATATTCAGTTGCCACAAAACATCTGATGTCTTTTATAAAATCTGACATTTATTTAAGTTTATTTCGATTTTTCGAAATTAAAATATATGTGAGATCATTGCATTTTCAAATATTATTTATTTCTCGGTTTGTGTTTCTAATAATAAAAATAACGTAAAACGTATCATTTATTTCTTGGTTTGTGTTTCTAATTATAAAAAGTATAAAAGAAAAACGTGCTTTTGTTATACAAAAATTTTTTCAGAAAATCTTAAAATAGAGCTATTTCGGGGCTAAAAAGTTCCAATGTCAGATTTTTCTGGTACCCTAGAGGCAAAATTCTACCTAATGCCTTTTGTCCCATGTCTCTAGCCCTTCTAGAAGTACCCGTACTTTTTACCACCTGAGAAGTAGCTATATATATATAATGTAAAATATGATGGTTTTTGATGAGTTATACGATATATGAATAAAATGTAGAATTATTAAGGGAAATTCAAGGTACTGCGTAGCCTAGTGGTTAGCGTGGTAGTCTCATAGCCAGAAGGTTATTGGATCAATGCTTGCCTGGATTGTTGTATTTTTCTTTTTTTGGATTATTTTAAAAATTTTTTTTTTTATTTTGTTTAAATTTTGTGTTTTATTTTTTTTTAATATATAACTGATAAATGTTATATAAAAGTTTAAAGAAAATTTCCAAAAAAATATTCTTATAATAGTTTGGAAAAATTCGCAAAAATTTTAAGTACATAAATATGTATGTAGTATGTATATTTTTTTTAAAGCTTACTGAGTAATTTTTTTAAGCTTTCTATATGAATTTAATAATATTCAAAACTGTAGAATAAATAGAAATAAATTTTAAACGCATAATTATTATATCATGGGGGTAAACTTACAAAAATTAATTTCTCAAATAAAGAAAAGGTTTAGTCAAAAACAAAATAATAATTTATGTATGTAAAAATATGTGCATGAATGTATATATGAATATATGTGTGTATGTATGTATATATGAATGGATTAGAATTGAAGATTTTAAAATTTTTCGTTCCAACATATGAACGTATGTACATATGAATGTATTAGAATCGAAAATTTTGAAATTTTGCTGTTGGAAAAATTATAAATAAAATTATAAATGCAAATATACATAATTATGAATAGATACCTGTTTTTTTTAAACTGTGGGTAAACATATAGGATTGAATTTTAAACATAAAGAAAAGGTTTAGTCAAAAACAAAATAATAATTTATGTATGTAAAAATATGTGTATGAATGTATATATGAATATATGTGTGTATGTATGTATATATGAATGTATTGGAATTTAGCATTTTTTACAGGTTTTCGCTCGAACAATAAAAATAAAATTTTAGGTAGATACATACGTACATAAATTGTGTATGTATATTTTTTTAAAGCTTGCTGACGAAACATAATATTCAAAACAATAACAAACGAAGCATTAATATTCAGTTGCCACAAAACATCTGATGTCTTTTATAAAATCTGACATTTATTTAAGTTTATTTCGATTTTTCGAAATTAAAATATATGTGAGATCATTGCATTTTCAAATATTATTTATTTCTCGGTTTGTGTTTCTAATAATAAAAATAACGTAAAACGTATCATTTATTTCTTGGTTTGTGTTTCTAATTATAAAAAGTATAAAAGAAAAACGTGCTTTTGTTATACAAAAATTTTTTCAGAAAATCTTAAAATAGAGCTATTTCGGGGCTAAAAAGTTCCAATGTCAGATTTTTCTGGTACCCTAGAGGCAAAATTCTACCTAATGCCTTTTGTCCCATGTCTCTAGCCCTTCTAGAAGTACCCGTACTTTTTACCACCTGAGAAGTAGCTATATATATATAATGTAAAATATGATGGTTTTTGATGAGTTATACGATATATGAATAAAATGTAGAATTATTAAGGGAAATTCAAGGTACTGCGTAGCCTAGTGGTTAGCGTGGTAGTCTCATAGCCAGAAGGTTATTGGATCAATGCTTGCCTGGATTGTTGTATTTTTCTTTTTTTGGATTATTTTAAAAATTTTTTTTTTTATTTTGTTTAAATTTTGTGTTTTATTTTTTTTTAATATATAACTGATAAATGTTATATAAAAGTTTAAAGAAAATTTCCAAAAAAATATTCTTATAATAGTTTGGAAAAATTCGCAAAAATTTTAAGTACATAAATATGTATGTAGTATGTATATTTTTTTTAAAGCTTACTGAGTAATTTTTTTAAGCTTTCTATATGAATTTAATAATATTCAAAACTGTAGAATAAATAGAAATAAATTTTAAACGCATAATTATTATATCATGGGGGTAAACTTACAAAAATTAATTTCTCAAATAAAGAAAAGGTTTAGTCAAAAACAAAATAATAATTTATGTATGTAAAAATATGTGCATGAATGTATATATGAATATATGTGTGTATGTATGTATATATGAATGGATTAGAATTGAAGATTTTAAAATTTTTCGTTCCAACATATGAACGTATGTACATATGAATGTATTAGAATCGAAAATTTTGAAATTTTGCTGTTGGAAAAATTATAAATAAAATTATAAATGCAAATATACATAATTATGAATAGATACCTGTTTTTTTTAAACTGTGGGTAAACATATAGGATTGAATTTTAAACATAAAGAAAAGGTTTAGTCAAAAACAAAATAATAATTTATGTATGTAAAAATATGTGTATGAATGTATATATGAATATATGTGTGTATGTATGTATATATGAATGTATTGGAATTTAGCATTTTTTACAGGTTTTCGCTCGAACAATAAAAATAAAATTTTAGGTAGATACATACGTACATAAATTGTGTATGTATATTTTTTTAAAGCTTGCTGACGAAACATAATATTCAAAACAATAACAAACGAAGCATTAATATTCAGTTGCCACAAAACATCTGATGTCTTTTATAAAATCTGACATTTATTTAAGTTTATTTCGATTTTTCGAAATTAAAATATATGTGAGATCATTGCATTTTCAAATATTATTTATTTCTCGGTTTGTGTTTCTAATAATAAAAATAACGTAAAACGTATCATTTATTTCTTGGTTTGTGTTTCTAATTATAAAAAGTATAAAAGAAAAACGTGCTTTTGTTATACAAAAATTTTTTCAGAAAATCTTAAAATAGAGCTATTTCGGGGCTAAAAAGTTCCAATGTCAGATTTTTCTGGTACCCTAGAGGCAAAATTCTACCTAATGCCTTTTGTCCCATGTCTCTAGCCCTTCTAGAAGTACCCGTACTTTTTACCACCTGAGAAGTAGCTATATATATATAATGTAAAATATGATGGTTTTTGATGAGTTATACGATATATGAATAAAATGTAGAATTATTAAGGGAAATTTAAGGTACTGCGTAGCCTAGTGGTTAGCGTGGTAGTCTCATAGCCAGAAGGTTATTGGATCAATGCTTGCCTGGATTGTTGTATTTTTCTTTTTTTGGATTATTTTAAAAATTTTTTTTTTTATTTTGTTTAAATTTTGTGTTTTATTTTTTTTTAATATATAACTGATAAATGTTATATAAAAGTTTAAAGAAAATTTCCAAAAAAATATTCTTATAATAGTTTGGAAAAATTCGCAAAAATTTTAAGTACATAAATATGTATGTAGTATGTATATTTTTTTTAAAGCTTACTGAGTAATTTTTTTAAGCTTTCTATATGAATTTAATAATATTCAAAACTGTAGAATAAATAGAAATAAATTTTAAACGCATAATTATTATATCATGGGGGTAAACTTACAAAAATTAATTTCTCAAATAAAGAAAAGGTTTAGTCAAAAACAAAATAATAATTTATGTATGTAAAAATATGTGCATGAATGTATATATGAATATATGTGTGTATGTATGTATATATGAATGGATTAGAATTGAAGATTTTAAAATTTTTCGTTCCAACATATGAACGTATGTACATATGAATGTATTAGAATCGAAAATTTTGAAATTTTGCTGTTGGAAAAATTATAAATAAAATTATAAATGCAAATATACATAATTATGAATAGATACCTGTTTTTTTTAAACTGTGGGTAAACATATAGGATTGAATTTTAAACATAAAGAAAAGGTTTAGTCAAAAACAAAATAATAATTTATGTATGTAAAAATATGTGTATGAATGTATATATGAATATATGTGTGTATGTATGTATATATGAATGTATTGGAATTTAGCATTTTTTACAGGTTTTCGCTCGAACAATAAAAATAAAATTTTAGGTAGATACATACGTACATAAATTGTGTATGTATATTTTTTTAAAGCTTGCTGACGAAACATAATATTCAAAACAATAACAAATGAAGCATTAATATTCAGTTGCCACAAAACATCTGATGTCTTTTATAAAATCTGACATTTATTTAAGTTTATTTCGATTTTTCGAAATTAAAATATATGTGAGATCATTGCATTTTCAAATATTATTTATTTCTCGGTTTGTGTTTCTAATAATAAAAATAACGTAAAACGTATCATTTATTTCTTGGTTTGTGTTTCTAATTATAAAAAGTATAAAAGAAAAACGTGCTTTTGTTATACAAAAATTTTTTCAGAAAATCTTAAAATAGAGCTATTTCGGGGCTAAAAAGTTCCAATGTCAGATTTTTCTGGTACCCTAGAGGCAAAATTCTACCTAATGCCTTTTGTCCCATGTCTCTAGCCCTTCTAGAAGTACCCGTACTTTTTACCACCTGAGAAGTAGCTATATATATATAATGTAAAATATGATGGTTTTTGATGAGTTATACGATATATGAATAAAATGTAGAATTA
The DNA here is from genome assembly GCF_029603195.1 of Condylostylus longicornis. NCBI lineage: Eukaryota > Metazoa > Arthropoda > Insecta > Diptera > Dolichopodidae > Condylostylus > Condylostylus longicornis. The sequence goes on from NW_026578096.1 coordinate 337,129, forward strand.
TTAAGGGAAATTTAAGGTACTGCGTAGCCTAGTGGTTAGCGTGGTAGTCTCATAGCCAGAAGGTTATTGGATCAATGCTTGCCTGGATTGTTGTATTTTTCTTTTTTTGGATTATTTTAAAAATTTTTTTTTTTATTTTGTTTAAATTTTGTGTTTTATTTTTTTTTAATATATAACTGATAAATGTTATATAAAAGTTTAAAGAAAATTTCCAAAAAAATATTCTTATAATAGTTTGGAAAAATTCGCAAAAATTTTAAGTACATAAATATGTATGTAGTATGTATATTTTTTTTAAAGCTTACTGAGTAATTTTTTTAAGCTTTCTATATGAATTTAATAATATTCAAAACTGTAGAATAAATAGAAATAAATTTTAAACGCATAATTATTATATCATGGGGGTAAACTTACAAAAATTAATTTCTCAAATAAAGAAAAGGTTTAGTCAAAAACAAAATAATAATTTATGTATGTAAAAATATGTGTATGAATGTATATATGAATATATGTGTGTATGTATGTATATATGAATGTGTTGGAATTTAGCATTTTTTACAGGTTTTCGCTCGAACAATAAAAATAAAATTTTAGGTAGATACATACGTACATAAATTGTGTATGTATATTTTTTTAAAGCTTGCTGACGAAACATAATATTCAAAACAATAACAAATGAAGCATTAATATTCAGTTGCCACAAAACATCTGATGTCTTTTATAAAATCTGACATTTATTTAAGTTTATTTCGATTTTTCGAAATTAAAATATATGTGAGATCATTGCATTTTCAAATATTATTTATTTCTCGGTTTGTGTTTCTAATAATAAAAATAACGTAAAACGTATCATTTATTTCTTGGTTTGTGTTTCTAATTATAAAAAGTATAAAAGAAAAACGTGCTTTTGTTATACAAAAATTTTTTCAGAAAATCTTAAAATAGAGCTATTTCGGGGCTAAAAAGTTCCAATGTCAGATTTTTCTGGTACCCTAGAGGCAAAATTCTACCTAATGCCGTTTGTCCCATGTCTCTAGCCCTTCTAGAAGTACCCGTACTTTTTACCACCTGAGAAGTAGCTATATATATATAATGTAAAATATGATGGTTTTTGATGAGTTATACGATATATGAATAAAATGTAGAATTATTAAGGGAAATTCAAGGTACTGCGTAGCCTAGTGGTTAGCGTGGTAGTCTCATAGCCAGAAGGTTATTGGATCAATGCTTGCCTGGATTGTTGTATTTTTCTTTTTTTGGATTATTTTAAAAATTTTTTTTTTTATTTTGTTTAAATTTTGTGTTTTATTTTTTTTTAATATATAACTGATAAATGTTATATAAAAGTTTAAAGAAAATTTCCAAAAAAATATTCTTATAATAGTTTGGAAAAATTCGCAAAAATTTTAAGTACATAAATATGTATGTAGTATGTATATTTTTTTTAAAGCTTACTGAGTAATTTTTTTAAGCTTTCTATATGAATTTAATAATATTCAAAACTGTAGAATAAATAGAAATAAATTTTAAACGCATAATTATTATATCATGGGGGTAAACTTACAAAAATTAATTTCTCAAATAAAGAAAAGGTTTAGTCAAAAACAAAATAATAATTTATGTATGTAAAAATATGTGCATGAATGTATATATGAATATATGTGTGTATGTATGTATATATGAATGGATTAGAATTGAAGATTTTAAAATTTTTCGTTCCAACATATGAACGTATGTACATATGAATGTATTAGAATCGAAAATTTTGAAATTTTGCTGTTGGAAAAATTATAAATAAAATTATAAATGCAAATATACATAATTATGAATAGATACCTGTTTTTTTTAAACTGTGGGTAAACATATAGGATTGAATTTTAAACATAAAGAAAAGGTTTAGTCAAAAACAAAATAATAATTTATGTATGTAAAAATATGTGTATGAATGTATATATGAATATATGTGTGTATGTATGTATATATGAATGTATTGGAATTTAGCATTTTTTACAGGTTTTCGCTCGAACAATAAAAATAAAATTTTAGGTAGATACATACGTACATAAATTGTGTATGTATATTTTTTTAAAGCTTGCTGACGAAACATAATATTCAAAACAATAACAAATGAAGCATTAATATTCAGTTGCCACAAAACATCTGATGTCTTTTATAAAATCTGACATTTATTTAAGTTTATTTCGATTTTTCGAAATTAAAATATATGTGAGATCATTGCATTTTCAAATATTATTTATTTCTCGGTTTGTGTTTCTAATAATAAAAATAACGTAAAACGTATCATTTATTTCTTGGTTTGTGTTTCTAATTATAAAAAGTATAAAAGAAAAACGTGCTTTTGTTATACAAAAATTTTTTCAGAAAATCTTAAAATAGAGCTATTTCGGGGCTAAAAAGTTCCAATGTCAGATTTTTCTGGTACCCTAGAGGCAAAATTCTACCTAATGCCTTTTGTCCCATGTCTCTAGCCCTTCTAGAAGTACCCGTACTTTTTACCACCTGAGAAGTAGCTATATATATATAATGTAAAATATGATGGTTTTTGATGAGTTATACGATATATGAATAAAATGTAGAATTATTAAGGGAAATTTAAGGTACTGCGTAGCCTAGTGGTTAGCGTGGTAGTCTCATAGCCAGAAGGTTATTGGATCAATGCTTGCCTGGATTGTTGTATTTTTCTTTTTTTGGATTATTTTAAAAATTTTTTTTTTTATTTTGTTTAAATTTTGTGTTTTATTTTTTTTTAATATATAACTGATAAATGTTATATAAAAGTTTAAAGAAAATTTCCAAAAAAATATTCTTATAATAGTTTGGAAAAATTCGCAAAAATTTTAAGTCCATAAATATGTATGTAGTATGTATATTTTTTTTAAAGCTTACTGAGTAATTTTTTTAAGCTTTCTATATGAATTTAATAATATTCAAAACTGTAGAATAAATAGAAATAAATTTTAAACGCATAATTATTATATCATGGGGGTAAACTTACAAAAATTAATTTCTCAAATAAAGAAAAGGTTTAGTCAAAAACAAAATAATAATTTATGTATGTAAAAATATGTGTATGAATGTATATATGAATATATGTGTGTATGTATGTATATATGAATGTATTGGAATTTAGCATTTTTTACAGGTTTTCGCTCGAACAATAAAAATAAAATTTTAGGTAGATACATACGTACATAAATTGTGTATGTATATTTTTTTAAAGCTTGCTGACGAAACATAATATTCAAAACAATAACAAATGAAGCATTAATATTCAGTTGCCACAAAACATCTGATGTCTTTTATAAAATCTGACATTTATTTAAGTTTATTTCGATTTTTCGAAATTAAAATATATGTGAGATCATTGCATTTTCAAATATTATTTATTTCTCGGTTTGTGTTTCTAATAATAAAAATAACGTAAAACGTATCATTTATTTCTTGGTTTGTGTTTCTAATTATAAAAAGTATAAAAGAAAAACGTGCTTTTGTTATACAAAAATTTTTTCAGAAAATCTTAAAATAGAGCTATTTCGGGGCTAAAAAGTTCCAATGTCAGATTTTTCTGGTACCCTAGAGGCAAAATTCTACCTAATGCCTTTTGTCCCATGTCTCTAGCCCTTCTAGAAGTACCCGTACTTTTTACCACCTGAGAAGTAGCTATATATATATAATGTAAAATATGATGGTTTTTGATGAGTTATACGATATATGAATAAAATGTAGAATTATTAAGGGAAATTCAAGGTACTGCGTAGCCTAGTGGTTAGCGTGGTAGTCTCATAGCCAGAAGGTTATTGGATCAATGCTTGCCTGGATTGTTGTATTTTTCTTTTTTTGGATTATTTTAAAAATTTTTTTTTTTATTTTGTTTAAATTTTGTGTTTTATTTTTTTTTAATATATAACTGATAAATGTTATATAAAAGTTTAAAGAAAATTTCCAAAAAAATATTCTTATAATAGTTTGGAAAAATTCGTAAAAATTTTAAGTACATAAATATGTATGTAGTATGTATATTTTTTTTAAAGCTTACTGAGTAATTTTTTTAAGCTTTCTATATGAATTTAATAATATTCAAAACTGTAGAATAAATAGAAATAAATTTTAAACGCATAATTATTATATCATGGGGGTAAACTTACAAAAATTAATTTCTCAAATAAAGAAAAGGTTTAGTCAAAAACAAAATAATAATTTATGTATGTAAAAATATGTGCATGAATGTATATATGAATATATGTGTGTATGTATGTATATATGAATGGATTAGAATTGAAGATTTTAAAATTTTTCGTTCCAACATATGAACGTATGTACATATGAATGTATTAGAATCGAAAATTTTGAAATTTTGCTGTTGGAAAAATTATAAATAAAATTATAAATGCAAATATACATAATTATGAATAGATACCTGTTTTTTTTAAACTGTGGGTAAACATATAGGATTGAATTTTAAACATAAAGAAAAGGTTTAGTCAAAAACAAAATAATAATTTATGTATGTAAAAATATGTGTATGAATGTATATATGAATATATGTGTGTATGTATGTATATATGAATGTATTGGAATTTAGCATTTTTTACAGGTTTTCGCTCGAACAATAAAAATAAAATTTTAGGTAGATACATACGTACATAAATTGTGTATGTATATTTTTTTAAAGCTTGCTGACGAAACATAATATTCAAAACAATAACAAATGAAGCATTAATATTCAGTTGCCACAAAACATCTGATGTCTTTTATAAAATCTGACATTTATTTAAGTTTATTTCGATTTTTCGAAATTAAAATATATGTGAGATCATTGCATTTTCAAATATTATTTATTTCTCGGTTTGTGTTTCTAATAATAAAAATAACGTAAAACGTATCATTTATTTCTTGGTTTGTGTTTCTAATTATAAAAAGTATAAAAGAAAAACGTGCTTTTGTTATACAAAAATTTTTTCAGAAAATCTTAAAATAGAGCTATTTCGGGGCTAAAAAGTTCCAATGTCAGATTTTTCTGGTACCCTAGAGGCAAAATTCTACCTAATGCCTTTTGTCCCATGTCTCTAGCCCTTCTAGAAGTACCCGTACTTTTTACCACCTGAGAAGTAGCTATATATATATAATGTAAAATATGATGGTTTTTGATGAGTTATACGATATATGAATAAAATGTAGAATTATTAAGGGAAATTCAAGGTACTGCGTAGCCTAGTGGTTAGCGTGGTAGTCTCATAGCCAGAAGGTTATTGGATCAATGCTTGCCTGGATTGTTGTATTTTTCTTTTTTTGGATTATTTTAAAAATTTTTTTTTTTATTTTGTTTAAATTTTGTGTTTTATTTTTTTTTAATATATAACTGATAAATGTTATATAAAAGTTTAAAGAAAATTTCCAAAAAAATATTCTTATAATAGTTTGGAAAAATTCGCAAAAATTTTAAGTACATAAATATGTATGTAGTATGTATATTTTTTTTAAAGCTTACTGAGTAATTTTTTTAAGCTTTCTATATGAATTTAATAATATTCAAAACTGTAGAATAAATAGAAATAAATTTTAAACGCATAATTATTATATCATGGGGGTAAACTTACAAAAATTAATTTCTCAAATAAAGAAAAGGTTTAGTCAAAAACAAAATAATAATTTATGTATGTAAAAATATGTGCATGAATGTATATATGAATATATGTGTGTATGTATGTATATATGAATGGATTAGAATTGAAGATTTTAAAATTTTTCGTTCCAACATATGAACGTATGTACATATGAATGTATTAGAATCGAAAATTTTGAAATTTTGCTGTTGGAAAAATTATAAATAAAATTATAAATGCAAATATACATAATTATGAATAGATACCTGTTTTTTTTAAACTGTGGGTAAACATATAGGATTGAATTTTAAACATAAAGAAAAGGTTTAGTCAAAAACAAAATAATAATTTATGTATGTAAAAATATGTGTATGAATGTATATATGAATATATGTGTGTATGTATGTATATATGAATGTATTGGAATTTAGCATTTTTTACAAGTTTTCGCTCGAACAATAAAAATAAAATTTTAGGTAGATACATACGTACATAAATTGTGTATGTATATTTTTTTAAAGCTTGCTGACGAAACATAATATTCAAAACAATAACAAATGAAGCATTAATATTCAGTTGCCACAAAACATCTGATGTCTTTTATAAAATCTGACATTTATTTAAGTTTATTTCGATTTTTCGAAATTAAAATATATGTGAGATCATTGCATTTTCAAATATTATTTATTTCTCGGTTTGTGTTTCTAATAATAAAAATAACGTAAAACGTATCATTTATTTCTTGGTTTGTGTTTCTAATTATAAAAAGTATAAAAGAAAAACGTGCTTTTGTTATACAAAAATTTTTTCAGAAAATCTTAAAATAGAGCTATTTCGGGGCTAAAAAGTTCCAATGTCAGATTTTTCTGGTACCCTAGAGGCAAAATTCTACCTAATGCCTTTTGTCCCATGTCTCTAGCCCTTCTAGAAGTACCCGTACTTTTTACCACCTGAGAAGTAGCTATATATATATAATGTAAAATATGATGGTTTTTGATGAGTTATACGATATATGAATAAAATGTAGAATTATTAAGGGAAATTCAAGGTACTGCGTAGCCTAGTGGTTAGCGTGGTAGTCTCATAGCCAGAAGGTTATTGGATCAATGCTTGCCTGGATTGTTGTATTTTTCTTTTTTTGGATTATTTTAAAAATTTTTTTTTTTATTTTGTTTAAATTTTGTGTTTTATTTTTTTTTAATATATAACTGATAAATGTTATATAAAAGTTTAAAGAAAATTTCCAAAAAAATATTCTTATAATAGTTTGGAAAAATTCGCAAACATTTTAAGTACATAAATATGTATGTAGTATGTATATTTTTTTTAAAGCTTACTGAGTAATTTTTTTAAGCTTTCTATATGAATTTAATAATATTCAAAACTGTAGAATAAATAGAAATAAATTTTAAACGCATAATTATTATATCATGGGGGTAAACTTACAAAAATTAATTTCTCAAATAAAAAAAAGGTTTAGTCAAAAACAAAATAATAATTTATGTATGTAAAAATATGTGCATGAATGTATATATGAATATATGTGTGTATGTATGTATATATGAATGGATTAGAATTGAAGATTTTAAAATTTTTCGTTCCAACATATGAACGTATGTACATATGAATGTATTAGAATCGAAAATTTTGAAATTTTGCTGTTGGAAAAATTATAAATAAAATTATAAATGCAAATATACATAATTATGAATAGATACCTGTTTTTTTTAAACTGTGGGTAAACATATAGGATTGAATTTTAAACATAAAGAAAAGGTTTAGTCAAAAACAAAATAATAATTTATGTATGTAAAAATATGTGTATGAATGTATATATGAATATATGTGTGTATGTATGTATATATGAATGTATTGGAATTTAGCATTTTTTACAGGTTTTCGCTCGAACAATAAAAATAAAATTTTAGGTAGATACATACGTACATAAATTGTGTATGTATATTTTTTTAAAGCTTGCTGACGAAACATAATATTCAAAACAATAACAAACGAAGCATTAATATTCAGTTGCCACAAAACATCTGATGTCTTTTATAAAATCTGACATTTATTTAAGTTTATTTCGATTTTTCGAAATTAAAATATATGTGAGATCATTGCATTTTCAAATATTATTTATTTCTCGGTTTGTGTTTCTAATAATAAAAATAACGTAAAACGTATCATTTATTTCTTGGTTTGTGTTTCTAATTATAAAAAGTATAAAAGAAAAACGTGCTTTTGTTATACAAAAATTTTTTCAGAAAATCTTAAAATAGAGCTATTTCGGGGCTAAAAAGTTCCAATGTCAGATTTTTCTGGTACCCTAGAGGCAAAATTCTACCTAATGCCTTTTGTCCCATGTCTCTAGCCCTTCTAGAAGTACCCGTACTTTTTACCACCTGAGAAGTAGCTATATATATATAATGTAAAATATGATGGTTTTTGATGAGTTATACGATATATGAATAAAATGTAGAATTATTAAGGGAAATTCAAGGTACTGCGTAGCCTAGTGGTTAGCGTGGTAGTCTCATAGCCAGAAGGTTATTGGATCAATGCTTGCCTGGATTGTTGTATTTTTCTTTTTTTGGATTATTTTAAAAATTTTTTTTTTTATTTTGTTTAAATTTTGTGTTTTATTTTTTTTTAATATATAACTGATAAATGTTATATAAAAGTTTAAAGAAAATTTCCAAAAAAATATTCTTATAATAGTTTGGAAAAATTCGCAAAAATTTTAAGTACATAAATATGTATGTAGTATGTATATTTTTTTTAAAGCTTACTGAGTAATTTTTTTAAGCTTTCTATATGAATTTAATAATATTCAAAACTGTAGAATAAATAGAAATAAATTTTAAACGCATAATTATTATATCATGGGGGTAAACTTACAAAAATTAATTTCTCAAATAAAGAAAAGGTTTAGTCAAAAACAAAATAATAATTTATGTATGTAAAAATATGTGCATGAATGTATATATGAATATATGTGTGTATGTATGTATATATGAATGGATTAGAATTGAAGATTTTAAAATTTTTCGTTCCAACATATGAACGTATGTACATATGAATGTATTAGAATCGAAAATTTTGAAATTTTGCTGTTGGAAAAATTATAAATAAAATTATAAATGCAAATATACATAATTATGAATAGATACCTGTTTTTTTTAAACTGTGGGTAAACATATAGGATTGAATTTTAAACATAAAGAAAAGGTTTAGTCAAAAACAAAATAATAATTTATGTATGTAAAAATATGTGTATGAATGTATATATGAATATATGTGTGTATGTATGTATATATGAATGTATTGGAATTTAGCATTTTTTACAGGTTTTCGCTCGAACAATAAAAATAAAATTTTAGGTAGATACATACGTACATAAATTGTGTATGTATATTTTTTTAAAGCTTGCTGACGAAACATAATATTCAAAACAATAACAAATGAAGCATTAATATTCAGTTGCCACAAAACATCTGATGTCTTTTATAAAATCTGACATTTATTTAAGTTTATTTCGATTTTTCGAAATTAAAATATATGTGAGATCATTGCATTTTCAAATATTATTTATTTCTCGGTTTGTGTTTCTAATAATAAAAATAACGTAAAACGTATCATTTATTTCTTGGTTTGTGTTTCTAATTATAAAAAGTATAAAAGAAAAACGTGCTTTTGTTATACAAAAATTTTTTCAGAAAATCTTAAAATAGAGCTATTTCGGGGCTAAAAAGTTCCAATCTCAGATTTTTCTGGTACCCTAGAGGCAAAATTCTACCTAATGCCTTTTGTCCCATGTCTCTAGCCCTTCTAGAAGTACCCGTACTTTTTACCACCTGAGAAGTAGCTATATATATATAATAATGTAAAATATGATGGTTTTTGATGAGTTATACGATATATGAATAAAATGCAGAATTATTAAGGGAAATTTAAGGTACTGCGTAGCCTAGTGGTTAGCGTGGTAGTCTCATAGCCAGAAGGTTATTGGATCAATGCTTGCCTGGATTGTTGTATTTTTCTTTTTTTGGATTATTTTAAAAATTTTTTTTTTTATTTTGTTTAAATTTTGTGTTTTATTTTTTTTTAATATATAACTGATAAATGTTATATAAAAGTTTAAAGAAAATTTCCAAAAAAATATTCTTATAATAGTTTGGAAAAATTCGCAAAAATTTTAAGTACATAAATATGTATGTAGTATGTATATTTTTTTTAAAGCTTACTGAGTAATTTTTTTAAGCTTTCTATATGAATTTAATAATATTCAAAACTGTAGAATAAATAGAAATAAATTTTAAACGCATAATTATTATATCATGGGGGTAAACTTACAAAAATTAATTTCTCAAATAAAGAAAAGGTTTAGTCAAAAACAAAATAATAATTTATGTATGTAAAAATATGTGCATGAATGTATATATGAATATATGTGTGTATGTATGTATATATGAATGGATTAGAATTGAAGATTTTAAAATTTTTCGTTCCAACATATGAACGTATGTACATATGAATGTATTAGAATCGAAAATTTTGAAATTTTGCTGTTGGAAAAATTATAAATAAAATTATAAATGCAAATATACATAATTATGAATAGATACCTGTTTTTTTTAAACTGTGGGTAAACATATAGGATTGAATTTTAAACATAAAGAAAAGGTTTAGTCAAAAACAAAATAATAATTTATGTATGTAAAAATATGTGTATGAATGTATATATGAATATATGTGTGTATGTATGTATATATGAATGTATTGGAATTTAGCATTTTTTACAGGTTTTCGCTCGAACAATAAAAATAAAATTTTAGGTAGATACATACGTACATAAATTGTGTATGTATATTTTTTTAAAGCTTGCTGACGAAACATAATATTCAAAACAATAACAAATGAAGCATTAATATTCAGTTGCCACAAAACATCTGATGTCTTTTATAAAATCTGACATTTATTTAAGTTTATTTCGATTTTTCGAAATTAAAATATATGTGAGATCATTGCATTTTCAAATATTATTTATTTCTCGGTTTGTGTTTCTAATAATAAAAATAACGTAAAACGTATCATTTATTTCTTGGTTTGTGTTTCTAATTATAAAAAGTATAAAAGAAAAACGTGCTTTTGTTATACAAAAATTTTTTCAGAAAATCTTAAAATAGAGCTATTTCGGGGCTAAAAAGTTCCAATGTCAGATTTTTCTGGTACCCTAGAGGCAAAATTCTACCTAATGCCTTTTGTCCCATGTCTCTAGCCCTTCTAGAAGTACCCGTACTTTTTACCACCTGAGAAGTAGCTATATATATATAATGTAAAATATGATGGTTTTTGATGAGTTATACGATATATGAATAAAATGTAGAATTATTAAGGGAAATTCAAGGTACTGCGTAGCCTAGTGGTTAGCGTGGTAGTCTCATAGCCAGAAGGTTATTGGATCAATGCTTGCCTGGATTGTTGTATTTTTCTTTTTTTGGATTATTTTAAAAATTTTTTTTTTTATTTTGTTTAAATTTTGTGTTTTATTTTTTTTTAATATATAACTGATAAATGTTATATAAAAGTTTAAAGAAAATTTCCAAAAAAATATTCTTATAATAGTTTGGAAAAATTCGCAAAAATTTTAAGTACATAAATATGTATGTAGTATGTATATTTTTTTTAAAGCTTACTGAGTAATTTTTTTAAGCTTTCTATATGAATTTAATAATATTCAAAACTGTAGAATAAATAGAAATAAATTTTAAACGCATAATTATTATATCATGGGGGTAAACTTACAAAAATTAATTTCTCAAATAAAGAAAAGGTTTAGTCAAAAACAAAATAATAATTTATGTATGTAAAAATATGTGCATGAATGTATATATGAATATATGTGTGTATGTATGTATATATGAATGGATTAGAATTGAAGATTTTAAAATTTTTCGTTCCAACATATGAACGTATGTACATATGAATGTATTAGAATCGAAAATTTTGAAATTTTGCTGTTGGAAAAATTATAAATAAAATTATAAATGCAAATATACATAATTATGAATAGATACCTGTTTTTTTTAAACTGTGGGTAAACATATAGGATTGAATTTTAAACATAAAGAAAAGGTTTAGTCAAAAACAAAATAATAATTTATGTATGTAAAAATATGTGTATGAATGTATATATGAATATATGTGTGTATGTATGTATATATGAATGTATTGGAATTTAGCATTTTTTACAGGTTTTCGCTCGAACAATAAAAATAAAATTTTAGGTAGATACATACGTACATAAATTGTGTATGTATATTTTTTTAAAGCTTGCTGACGAAACATAATATTCAAAACAATAACAAATGAAGCATTAATATTCAGTTGCCACAAAACATCTGATGTCTTTTATAAAATCTGACATTTATTTAAGTTTATTTCGATTTTTCGAAATTAAAATATATGTGAGATCATTGCATTTTCAAATATTATTTATTTCTCGGTTTGTGTTTCTAATAATAAAAATAACGTAAAACGTATCATTTATTTCTTGGTTTGTGTTTCTAATTATAAAAAGTATAAAAGAAAAACGTGCTTTTGTTATACAAAAATTTTTTCAGAAAATCTTAAAATAGAGCTATTTCGGGGCTAAAAAGTTCCAATGTCAGATTTTTCTGGTACCCTAGAGGCAAAATTCTACCTAATGCCTTTTGTCCCATGTCTCTAGCCCTTCTAGAAGTACCCGTACTTTTTACCACCTGAGAAGTAGCTATATATATATAATGTAAAATATGATGGTTTTTGATGAGTTATACGATATATGAATAAAATGTAGAATTATTAAGGGAAATTCAAGGTACTGCGTAGCCTAGTGGTTAGCGTGGTAGTCTCATAGCCAGAAGGTTATTGGATCAATGCTTGCCTGGATTGTTGTATTTTTCTTTTTTTGGATTATTTTAAAAATTTTTTTTTTTATTTTGTTTAAATTTTGTGTTTTATTTTTTTTTAATATATAACTGATAAATGTTATATAAAAGTTTAAAGAAAATTTCCAAAAAAATATTCTTATAATAGTTTGGAAAAATTCGCAAAAATTTTAAGTACATAAATATGTATGTAGTATGTATATTTTTTTTAAAGCTTACTGAGTAATTTTTTTAAGCTTTCTATATGAATTTAATAATATTCAAAACTGTAGAATAAATAGAAATAAATTTTAAACGCATAATTATTATATCATGGGGGTAAACTTACAAAAATTAATTTCTCAAATAAAGAAAAGGTTTAGTCAAAAACAAAATAATAATTTATGCATGTAAAAATATGTGCATGAATGTATATATGAATATATGTGTGTATGTATGTATATATGAATGGATTAGAATTGAAGATTTTAAAATTTTTCGTTCCAACATATGAACGTATGTACATATGAATGTATTAGAATCGAAAATTTTGAAATTTTGCTGTTGGAAAAATTATAAATAAAATTATAAATGCAAATATACATAATTATGAATAGATACCTGTTTTTTTTAAACTGTGGGTAAACATATAGGATTGAATTTTAAACATAAAGAAAAGGTTTAGTCAAAAACAAAATAATAATTTATGTATGTAAAAATATGTGTATGAATGTATATATGAATATATGTGTGTATGTATGTATATATGAATGTATTGGAATTTAGCATTTTTTACAGGTTTTCGCTCGAACAATAAAAATAAAATTTTAGGTAGATACATACGTACATAAATTGTGTATGTATATTTTTTTAAAGCTTGCTGACGAAACATAATATTCAAAACAATAACAAATGAAGCATTAATATTCAGTTGCCACAAAACATCTGATGTCTTTTATAAAATCTGACATTTATTTAAGTTTATTTCGATTTTTCGAAATTAAAATATATGTGAGATCATTGCATTTTCAAATATTATTTATTTCTCGGTTTGTGTTTCTAATAATAAAAATAACGTAAAACGTATCATTTATTTCTTGGTTTGTGTTTCTAATTATAAAAAGTATAAAAGAAAAACGTGCTTTTGTTATACAAAAATTTTTTCAGAAAATCTTAAAATAGAGCTATTTCGGGGCTAAAAAGTTCCAATGTCAGATTTTTCTGGTACCCTAGAGGCAAAATTCTACCTAATGCCTTTTGTCCCATGTCTCTAGCCCTTCTAGAAGTACCCGTACTTTTTACCACCTGAGAAGTAGCTATATATATATAATGTAAAATATGATGGTTTTTGATGAGTTATACGATATATGAATAAAATGTAGAATTATTAAGGGAAATTCAAGGTACTGCGTAGCCTAGTGGTTAGCGTGGTAGTCTCATAGCCAGAAGGTTATTGGATCAATGCTTGCCTGGATTGTTGTATTTTTCTTTTTTTGGATTATTTTAAAAATTTTTTTTTTTATTTTGTTTAAATTTTGTGTTTTATTTTTTTTTAATATATAACTGATAAATGTTATATAAAAGTTTAAAGAAAATTTCCAAAAAAATATTCTTATAATAGTTTGGAAAAATTCGCAAAAATTTTAAGTACATAAATATGTATGTAGTATGTATATTTTTTTTAAAGCTTACTGAGTAATTTTTTTAAGCTTTCTATATGAATTTAATAATATTCAAAACTGTAGAATAAATAGAAATAAATTTTAAACGCATAATTATTATATCATGGGGGTAAACTTACAAAAATTAATTTCTCAAATAAAGAAAAGGTTTAGTCAAAAACAAAATAATAATTTATGTATGTAAAAATATGTGCATGAATGTATATATGAATATATGTGTGTATGTATGTATATATGAATGGATTAGAATTGAAGATTTTAAAATTTTTCGTTCCAACATATGAACGTATGTACATATGAATGTATTAGAATCGAAAATTTTGAAATTTTGCTGTTGGAAAAATTATAAATAAAATTATAAATGCAAATATACATAATTATGAATAGATACCTGTTTTTTTTAAACTGTGGGTAAACATATAGGATTATGAACGTATACATATAAGGATTATGAACGGATTAGAACATATGAACGTATGTACATATGAATGTATTAGAATCGAAAATTTTGAAATTTTGCTGTTGGAAAAATTATAAATAAAATTATAAATGCAAATATACATAATTATGAATAGATACCTGTTTTTTTTAAACTGTGGGTAAACATATAGGATTGAATTTTAAACATAAAGAAAAGGTTTAGTCAAAAACAAAATAATAATTTATGTATGTAAAAATATGTGTATGAATGTATATATGAATATATGTGTGTATGTATGTATATATGAATGTATTGGAATTTAGCATTTTTTACAGGTTTTCGCTCGAACAATAAAAATAAAATTATAGGTAGATACATACGTACATAAATTGTGTATGTATATTTTTTTAAAGCTTGCTGACGAAACATAATATTCAAAACAATAACAAATGAAGCATTAATATTCAGTTGCCACAAAACATCTGATGTCTTTTATAAAATCTGACATTTATTTAAGTTTATTTCGATTTTTCGAAATTAAAATATATGTGAGATCATTGCATTTTCAAATATTATTTATTTCTCGGTTTGTGTTTCTAATAATAAAAATAACGTAAAACGTATCATTTATTTCTTGGTTTGTGTTTCTAATTATAAAAAGTATAAAAGAAAAACGTGCTTTTGTTATACAAAAATTTTTTCAGAAAATCTTAAAATAGAGCTATTTCGGGGCTAAAAAGTTCCAATGTCAGATTTTTCTGGTACCCTAGAGGCAAAATTCTACCTAATGCCTTTTGTCCCATGTCTCTAGCCCTTCTAGAAGTACCCGTACTTTTTACCACCTGAGAAGTAGCTATATATATATAATGTAAAATATGATGGTTTTTGATGAGTTATACGATATATGAATAAAATGTAGAATTATTAAGGGAAATTCAAGGTACTGCGTAGCCTAGTGGTTAGCGTGGTAGTCTCTTAGCCAGAAGGTTATTGGATCAATGCTTGCCTGGATTGTTGTATTTTTCTTTTTTTGGATTATTTTAAAAATTTTTTTTTTTATTTTGTTTAAATTTTGTGTTTTATTTTTTTTTAATATATAACTGATAAATGTTATATAAAAGTTTAAAGAAAATTTCCAAAAAAATATTCTTATAATAGTTTGGAAAAATTCGCAAAAATTTTAAGTACATAAATATGTATGTAGTATGTATATTTTTTTTAAAGCTTACTGAGTAATTTTTTTAAGCTTTCTATATGAATTTAATAATATTCAAAACTGTAGAATAAATAGAAATAAATTTTAAACGCATAATTATTATATCATGGGGGTAAACTTACAAAAATTAATTTCTCAAATAAAGAAAAGGTTTAGTCAAAAACAAAATAATAATTTATGTATGTAAAAATATGTGCATGAATGTATATATGAATATATGTGTGTATGTATGTATATATGAATGGATTAGAATTGAAGATTTTAAAATTTTTCGTTCCAACATATGAACGTATGTACATATGAATGTATTAGAATCGAAAATTTTGAAATTTTGCTGTTGGAAAAATTATAAATAAAATTATAAATGCAAATATACATAATTATGAATAGATACCTGTTTTTTTTAAACTGTGGGTAAACATATAGGATTGAATTTTAAACATAAAGAAAAGGTTTAGTCAAAAACAAAATAATAATTTATGTATGTAAAAATATGTGTATGAATGTATATATGAATATATGTGTGTATGTATGTATATATGAATGTATTGGAATTTAGCATTTTTTACAGGTTTTCGCTCGAACAATAAAAATAAAATTTTAGGTAGATACATACGTACATAAATTGTGTATGTATATTTTTTTAAAGCTTGCTGACGAAACATAATATTCAAAACAATAACAAATGAAGCATTAATATTCAGTTGCCACAAAACATCTGATGTCTTTTATAAAATCTGACATTTATTTAAGTTTATTTCGATTTTTCGAAATTAAAATATATGTGAGATCATTGCATTTTCAAATATTATTTATTTCTCGGTTTGTGTTTCTAATAATAAAAATAACGTAAAACGTATCATTTATTTCTTGGTTTGTGTTTCTAATTATAAAAAGTATAAAAGAAAAACGTGCTTTTGTTATACAAAAATTTTTTCAGAAAATCTTAAAATAGAGCTATTTCGGGGCTAAAAAGTTCCAATGTCAGATTTTTCTGGTACCCTAGAGGCAAAATTCTACCTAATGCCTTTTGTCCCATGTCTCTAGCCCTTCTAGAAGTACCCGTACTTTTTACCACCTGAGAAGTAGCTATATATATATAATGTAAAATAGGATGGCTTTTGAAGAGTTATACGAAATATGAATAAAATATAGAATTATTAAGAGAAATTCAAGGTACTGCGTAGCCTAGTGGTTAGCGTGGAGTCTCATAGCCAGAAGGTTATTGGATCAATGCTTGCCTGGATATAGTATTTTTCTTTTTTTGGATTATTTTAAAAATTTTTTTTTTTATTTTGTTTAAATTTTGTATTTTATTTTTTTTTTAATATATAACAGAAAAATGTTATATAAAAGTTTAAAGAAAATTTCCAAAAAAATATTCTTATAATGGTTTGAAAAAATTCGCAAAAATTTTAAGTACATAAATATGTATGTATGTATATTTTTTTTAAAGCTTCCTGAGTAATTTTTTTTAAGCTTTCTATATGAATTTAATAATATTCAAAACTGTAGAATATATAGAAATAAATTTTAAACGCATAATTATTAAATCATGGGAGTAAACATACAAAAATTAATTTTTCAAATAAAGAAAAGGTTTAGTCAACAACAAAATAATAATTTTATTCATATATATGTATGTATGTATGTATGAATATATGTGTGTATGTGTATATGAATGGATTAGAATTGAAGATTTTGAAATTTTTCGTTCCAACATATGAACGTATGTACATATGAATGTATTAGAATCGAAAATTAAAAAAGAAACAAAAACAAAATAATAATTTAGGTATGTAAAAATATATGTATGTATGTATATATGAATACATGTGTGTATGTATGTATATATGAATGGATTAGAATTGAAGATTTTAAAATTTTTCGTTCCAACATATGAACGTATGTACATATGAATGTATTAGAATCGAAAATTTTGAAATTTTGCTGTTGGAAAAATTAGAAATAAAATTATTAACACAAACACACGTTATTATGAATGTATACCTAGTTTTTTTAAAACTGCGGGTGAACATATAGAAATAAATTTCTCAAATAAAGAAAAGGTTTAGGTTAAAATAAAATAATAATTGTATTCAAATATATATATGTACATATGAATGTAATTTTTTTAAATAAAGAAAAGGTTTAGGCAAAAACAAAATAATAATTTTATTCAAATATATGTATGTATATATAAATGTATTAAAATTTAGCATTTTACAGTTTTCCGTTTGAAACAATAAAAATAAAATTCTAACTACATACGTACATACATATATTCTGTATGTACATATATTTTTTTAAAGCTTGCTGACGAAACGTAATGTTCAAAACAATAACAAATGAAATATTAATATTCAGATGTCACAAAACATCTGATGTCTGATAAAAGCTGACATTTATTTACGTTAAGATTAATTCGTTTATCCGCAACAAAAATATGTGAGATCATTATATTTTCAAATATTATTTATTTCTCGGTTTGTGTTTCTAATAATAAAAATAACGTAAAACGTATCATTTATTTCTTGGTTTGTGTTTCTAATTATAAAAAGTATAAAAGAAAAACGTGCTTTTGTTATACAAAAATTTTTTTAGAAAATCTTAAAATAGAGCTATTTCGGGGCTAAAAAGTTCCAATGTCAGATTTTTCTGGGACCCTAGAGGCAAAACTCTACCTAATGCCTTTTGTCCCATGTCTCTAGCCCTTCTAGAAGTACCCGTACTTTTTACCACCTAAGAAGTAGATATATAACTAGTCGTGTGTGCTTGCATTGCAAGCCTTGCAAGTATGATGCGTGTAGTTTTGAAATTGTGTTCCATTCTGTGGCTGAGATATTTTAAGTTTACTTTATTTCTTCAAAAACACACCTATAATATACATATAGATATGTTTTTTCCTGATAAATAATAAGATAAAACTTAAAACTTAAAATAAAAAAGTTCTGAGAAATAATTACCCAAAAATACATAATTAAACAAATAATTAGTTCCTTTGAAATCTAATACCATTTGAGTAATTTATTTTAAAACTTCACTTTCAGTTATGTCGCATAAAATCGTAAAATACCTTTCACAATAAACACTTTAAGCCATAAATTATTGTTAATTATAAACTGCAATTCATGCACGTATGTATTTGAAGTTTTTAAAACATGCGAATAAAACGCGTGACTGTAGAATGAGTTAACACCAATTCTAACGTATATAGGGTAATACGTATTGCATACGATTTCTATGCGTATTTTTGACATTTTTGGGCAACAAACTTTGTTAAAACATTTTCATACAGGTCTTTTACATGATTGCATATCAATGCTGTATCGATTACTTTCCGATTGAACCTTAGTATAATTAATTATACCTTTGTAGCAAATCGCAAAAAGAATACATATGTATATAAGTAAATGTGTATGTAATCGTACATGCTATAAAACTATATGTAGATATTATTAATTTTTCTTGTTTTCTTGTTATAACTCACACTTATAGAATTTAACTTATTACGAATATATATGCCATCAAAATTATACAAACATTACCCCATAAGGATGTAGTACCATTTTGTAAAAAAATGGACCAAAGTATCTTTGGAGGGGGTGAAGGGGGAAGGCGGGCGAGTGGAATTGTTGCTTTTTCTGGGACCCTGGAGGCAAAACTCTATCTAATGCCTTTTGTCCCATGTCTCTAGCCCTTCTAGAAGTACCCGTACTTTTTACCACCTGAGAAGTAGCTATATATATATAATGTAAAATAGGATGGTTTTTGAAGAGTTATACGAAATATGAATAAAATATAGAATTATTAAGGCAAATTAAAGGTACTGCGTAGCCTAGTGGTTAGCGTGGTAGTCTCATAGCCAGAAGGTTATTGGATCAATGCTTGCCTGGATGTCGTCGTATTTTTATTTTTTTGCATTATTTTAAAATTTTTTTTTTATTTTATTTAAATTTTGTGTTTTATTTTTTTTTAATATATAACAGATAAATGTTATATAAAAGTTTAAAGAAAATTTCCAAAAAAATATTCTTATAATAGTTTGGAAAAATTCGCAAAAATTTTAAGTACATAAATATGTATGTATGTATATTTTTTTTAAAGCTTCCTGAGTAATTTTTTTAAGCTTTCCATATGAATTTAATATTATTCAAAACTGTAGAATATATAGAAATAAATTTTAAACGCATAATTATTATATCATGGGAGTAAACTTACAAAAATTAATTTTTCAAATAAAGAAAAGGTTTAGTCAAAAACAAAATAATAATTTATGCATGTAAAAATATATGTATGTATGTATATATGAATACATGTGTGTATGTTGTATATATGAATGGATTAGAATTGAAGATTTTAAAATTTTTCGTTCCAACATATAAACGTATGTACATATGAATGTATTAGAATCGAAAATTTTGAAATTTTGCTGTTGGAAAAATTAGAAATAAAATTATTAACACAAACACACGTTATTATGAATGTATACCTAGTTTTTTTAAAACTGCGGGTGAACATATAGAAATAAATTTCTCAAATATAGAAAAGGTTTAGGTTAAAATAAAATAATAATTGTATTCAAATATATATATGTACATATGAATGTAATTTTTTTAAATAAAGAAAAGGTTTAGGCAAAAACAAAATAATAATTTTATTCAAATATATGTATGTATATATAAATGAATTAAAATTTAGCATTTTACAGTTTTCCGTTTGGAACAATAAAAATAAAATTCTAACTACATACGTACATACATATATTCTGTATGTACATATATTTTTTTAAAGCTTGCTGACGAAACGTAATGTTCAAAACAACAACAAATGAAATATTAATATTCAGATGTCACAAAACATCTGATGTCTGATAAAAGCTGACATTTATTTACGTTAAGATTAATTCGTTTATCCGCAACAAAAATATGTGAGATCATTATATTTTCAAATATTATTTATTTTTCGGTTTGTGTTTCTAATAATAAAAATAACGTAAAACGTATAATTTATTTCTTGGTTTGTGTTTCTAATTATAAAAAGTATAAAAGAAAAACGTGCTTTTGTTATACAAAAATTTTTTCAGAAAATCTTAAAATAGAGCTATTTCGGGGCTAAAAAGTTCCAATGTCAGATTTTTCTGGTACCCTAGAGGCAAAACTGTACCTAATGCCTTTTGTCCCATGTCTCTAGCCCTTCTAGAAGTACCCGTACTTTTTACCACCTGAGAAGTAGCTATATATATATAATGTAAAATAGGATGGTTTTTGAAGAGTTATACGAAATATGAATAAAATATAGAATTATTAAGAGAAATTCAAGGTACTGCGTAGCCTAGTGGTTAGCGTGGAGTCTCATAGCCAGAAGGTTATTGGATCAATGCTTGCCTGGATGTTGTATTTTTCTTTTTTTGGATTATTTTAAAAATTTTTTTTTTTATTTTGTTTAAATTTTGTATTTTATTTTTTTTTTAATATATAACAGAAAAATGTTATATAAAAGTTTAAAGAAAATTTCCAAAAAAATATTCTTATAATAGTTTGAAAAAATTCGCAAAAATTTTAAGTACATAAATATGTATGTATGTATATTTTTTTTAAAGCTTCCTGAGTAATTTTTTTTAAGCTTTCTATATGAATTTAATAATATTCAAAACTGTAGAATATATAGAAATAAATTTTAAACGCATAATTATTAAATCATGGGAGTAAACATACAAAAATTAATTTTTCAAATAAAGAAAAGGTTTAGTCAAAAACAAAATAATAATTTTATTCATATATATGTATGTATGTATGTATGAATATATGTGTGTATGTGTATATGAATGGATTAGAATTGAAGATTTTGAAATTTTTCGTTCCAACATATGAACGTATGTACATATGAATGTATTAGAATCGAAAATTAAAAAAGAAACAAAAACAAAATAATAATTTATGTATGTAAAAATATATGTATGTATGTATATATGAATACATGTGTGTATGTATGTATATATGAATGGATTAGAATTGAAGATTTTAAAATTTTTCGTTCCAACATATGAACGTATGTACATATGAATGTATTAGAATCGAAAATTTTGAAATTTTGCTGTTGGAAAAATTAGAAATAAAATTATTAACACAAACACACGTTATTATGAATGTATACCTAGTTTTTTTAAAACTGCGGGTGAACATATAGAAATAAATTTCTCAAATAAAGAAAAGGTTTAGGTTAAAATAAAATAATAATTGTATTCAAATATATATATGTACATATGAATGTAATTTTTTTAAATAAAGAAAAGGTTTAGGCAAAAACAAAATAATAATTTTATTCAAATATATGTATGTATATATAAATGTATTAAAATTTAGCATTTTACAGTTTTCCGTTTGAAACAATAAAAATAAAATTCTAACTACATACGTACATACATATATTCTGTATGTACATATATTTTTTTAAAGCTTGCTGACGAAACGTAATGTTCAAAACAATAACAAATGAAATATTAATATTCAGATGTCACAAAACATCTGATGTCTGATAAAAGCTGACATTTATTTACGTTAAGATTAATTCGTTTATCCGCAACAAAAATATGTGAGATCATTATATTTTCAAATATTATTTATTTCTCGGTTTGTGTTTCTAATAATAAAAATAACGTAAAACGTATAATTTATTTCTTGGTTTGTGTTTCTAATTATAAAAAGTATAAAAGAAAAACGTGCTTTTGTTATACAAAAATTTTTTTAGAAAATCTTAAAATAGAGCTATTTCGGGGCTAAAAAGTTCCAATGTCAGATTTTTCTGGGACCCTAGAGGCAAAACTCTACCTAATGCCTTTTGTCCCATGTCTCTAGCCCTTCTAGAAGTACCCGTACTTTTTACCACCTAAGAAGTAGCTATATATATATAATAATGTAAAATAGGATGGTTTTTGAAGAGTTATACGAAATATGAATAAAATATAGAATTATTAAGAGAAATTCAAGGTACTGCGTAGCCTAGTGGTTAGCGTGGTAGTCTCATAGCCAGAAGGTTATTGGATCAATGCTTGCCTGGATGTTGTATTTTTCTTTTTTTGGATTATTTTAAAAATTTTTTTTTTATTTTGTTTAAATTTTGTATTTTATTTTTTTTTAATATATTACAGAAAAATGTTATATAAAAGTTTAAAGAAAATTTCCAAAAAAATATTCTTATAATAGTTTGGAAAAATTCGCAAAAATTTTAAGTACATAAATATGTATGTATGTATATTTTTTTTAAAGCTTCCTGAGTAATTTTTTTTAAGCTTTCTATATGAATTTAATAATATTCAAAACTGTAGAATATATAGAAATAAATTTTAAACGCATAATTATTAAATCATGGGAGTAAACATACAAAAATTAATTTTTCAAATAAAGAAAAGGTTTAGTCAAAAACAAAATAATAATTTTATTCATATATATGTATGTATGTATGTATGAATATATGTGTGTATGTATATATGAATGGATTAGAATTGAAGATTTTGAAATTTTTCGTTCCAACATATGAACGTATGTACATATGAATGTATTAGAATCGAAAATTAAAAAAGAAACAAAAACAAAATAATAATTTATGTATGTAAAAATATATGTATGTATGTATATATGAATACATGTGTGTATGTATGTATATATGAATGGATTAGAATTGAAGATTTTAAAATTTTTCGTTCCAACATATGAACGTATGTACATATGAATGTATTAGAATCGAAAATTTTGAAATTTTGCTGTTGGAAAAATTAGAAATAAAATTATTAACACAAACACACGTTATTATGAATGTATACCTAGTTTTTTTAAAACTGCGGGTGAACATATAGAAATAAATTTCTCAAATAAAGAAAAGGTTTAGGTTAAAATAAAATAATAATTGTATTCAAATATATATATGTACATATGAATGTAATTTTTTTAAATAAAGAAAAGATTTAGGCAAAAACAAAATAATAATTTTATTCAAATATATGTATGTATATATAAATGTATTAAAATTTAGCATTTTACAGTTTTCCGTTTGGAGCAATAAAAATAAAATTCTAACTACATACGTACGTACATATATTTTGTATGTACATATATTTTTTTAAAGCTTGCTGACGAAACGTAATGTTAAAAACAATAACAAATGAAATATTAATATTCAGATGTCACAAAACATCTGATGTCTGATAAAAGCTGACATTTATTTACGTTAAGATTAATTCGTTTATCCGCAACAAAAATATGTGAGATCATTATATTTTCAAATATTATTTATTTCTCGGTTTGTGTTTCTAATAATAAAAATAACGTAAAACGTATCATTTATTTCTTGGTTTGTGTTTCTAATTATAAAAAGTATAAAAGAAAAACGTGCTTTTGTTATACAAAAATTTTTTCAGAAAATCTTAAAATAGAGCTATTTCGGAGCTAAAAAGTTCCAATGTCAGATTTTTCTGGTACCCTAGAGGCAAAACTCTACCTAATGCCTTTTGTCCCATGTCTCTAGCCCTTCTAGAAGTACCCGTACTTTTTACCACCTAAGAAGTAGCTATATATATATAATGTAAAATAGGATGGTTTTTGAAGAGTTATACGAAATATGAATAAAATATAGAATTATTAAGGCAAATTCAAGGTACTGCGTAGCCTAGTGGTTAGCGTGGTAGTCTCATAGCCAGAAGGTTATTGGATCAATGCTTGCCTGGATGTCGTCGTATTTTTATTTTTTTGCATTATTTTAAAATTTTTTTTTTATTTTATTTAAATTTTGTGTTTTATTTTTTTTTAATATATAACAGATAAATGTTATATAAAAGTTTAAAGAAAATTTCCAAAAAAAATATTCTTATAATAGTTTGGAAAAATTCGCAAAAATTTTAAGTACAAAAATATGTATGTATGTATATTTTTTTAAAGCTTCCTGAGTAATTTTTTTAAGCTTTCCATATGAATTTAATATTATTCAAAACTGTAGAATATATAGAAATAAATTTTAAACGCATAATTATTATATCATGGGAGTAAACTTACAAAAATTAATTTTTCAAATAAAGAAAAGATTTAGTCAAAAACAAAATAATAATTTATGTATGTAAAAATATGTGTATGAATGTATATATGAATATATGTGTGTATGTATATATGAATGGATTAGAATTGAAGATTTTAAAATTTTTCGTTCCAACATATGAACGTATGTACATATTAATGTATTAGAATCGAATATTTTGAAATTTTGCTGTTGGAAAAATTATAAATAAAATTATTAACACAAACACACGTTATTATGAATGTATACCTAGTTTTTTTAAAATTGCGGGTGAACATATAGAAATAAATTTTTCAAATAAAGAAAAGGTTTAGGTTAAAATAAAATAATAATTGTATTCAAATATATATATGTACATATGAATGTAATTTTTTTAAATAAAGAAAAGGTTTAGGCAAAAACAAAATAATAATTTTATTCAAATATATGTATGTATATATAAATATATTAAAATTTAGCATTTTACAGTTTTCCGTTTGGAACAATAAAAATAAAATTCTAACTACATACGTACTTACATATATTATGTATGTACATATATTGTTTTAAAGCTTGCTGACGAAACGTAATGTTAAAAACAATAACAAATGAAATATTAATATTCAGATGTCACAAAACATCTGATGTCTGATAAAAGCTGACATTTATTTACGTTAAGATTAATTCGTTTATCCGCAACAAAATATGTGAGATCATTATATTTTCAAATATTATTTATTTATCGGTTTGTGTTTCTAATAATAAAAATAACGTAAAACGTATCATTTATTTCTTGGTTTGTGTTTCTAATTATAAAAAGTATAAAAGAAAAACGTGCTTTTGTTATACAAAAATTTTTTCAGAAAATCTTAAAATAGAGCTATTTCGGGGCTAAAAAGTTCCAATGTCAGATTTTTCTGGGACCCTAGAGGCAAAACTCTACCTAATGCCTTTTGTCCCATGTCTCTAGCCCTTCTAGAAGTACCCGTACTTTTTACCACCTGAGAAGTAGCTATATATATATAACTAGTCGTGTGTGCTTGCATTGCAAGCCTTGCAAGTATGATGCGTGTAGTTTTGAAATTGTGTTCCATTCTGTGGCTGAGATATTTTAAGTTTACTTTATTTCTTCAAAAACACACCTATAATATACATATAGATATGTTTTTTCCTGATAAATAATAAGATAAAACTTAAAACTTAAAATAAAAAAGTTCTGAGAAATAATTACCCAAAAATACATAATTAAACAAATAATTAGTTCCTTTGAAATCTAATACCATTTGAGTAATTTATTTTAAAACTTCACTTTCAGTTATGTCGCATAAAATCGTAAAATACCTTTCACAATAAACACTTTAAGCCATAAATTATTGTTAATTATAAACTGCAATTCATGCACGTATGTATTTGAAGTTTTTAAAACATGCGAATAAAACGCGTGACTGTAGAATGAGTTAACACCAATTCTAACGTATATAGGGTAATACGTATTGCATACGATTTCTATGCGTATTTTTGACATTTTTGGGCAACAAACTTTGTTAAAACATTTTCATACAGGTCTTTTACATGATTGCATATCAATGCTGTATCGATTACTTTCCGATTGAACCTTAGTATAATTAATTATACCTTTGTAGCAAATCGCAAAAA
This sequence comes from Condylostylus longicornis, assembly GCF_029603195.1. Lineage (NCBI taxonomy): Eukaryota > Metazoa > Arthropoda > Insecta > Diptera > Dolichopodidae > Condylostylus > Condylostylus longicornis. Next base: position 363,681 of record NW_026578096.1, read on the forward strand.
GAATACATATGTATATAAGTAAATGTGTATGTAATCGTACATGCTATAAAACTATATGTAGATATTATTAATTTTTCTTGTTTTCTTGTTATAACTCACACTTATAGAATTTAACTTATTACGAATATATATGCCATCAAAATTATACAAACATTTCCCCATAAGGATGTAGTACCATTTTGTAAAAAAATGGACCAAAGTATCTTTGGAGGGGGTGAAGGGGGAAGGCGGGCGAGTGGAATTGTTGCTTTTTCTGGGACCCTGGAGGCAAAACTCTATCTAATGCCTTTTGTCCCATGTCTCTAGCCCTTCTAGAAGTACCCGTACTTTTTACCACCTGAGAAGTAGCTATATATATATAATGTAAAATAGGATGGTTTTTGAAGAGTTATACGAAATATGAATAAAATATAGAATTATTAAGGCAAATTAAAGGTACTGCGTAGCCTAGTGGTTAGCGTGGTAGTCTCATAGCCAGAAGGTTATTGGATCAATGCTTGCCTGGATGTCGTCGTATTTTTATTTTTTTGCATTATTTTAAAATTTTTTTTTTATTTTATTTAAATTTTGTGTTTTATTTTTTTTTAATATATAACAGATAAATGTTATATAAAAGTTTAAAGAAAATTTCCAAAAAAATATTCTTATAATAGTTTGGAAAAATTCGCAAAAATTTTAAGTACATAAATATGTATGTATGTATATTTTTTTTAAAGCTTCCTGAGTAATTTTTTTAAGCTTTCCATATGAATTTAATATTATTCAAAACTGTAGAATATATAGAAATAAATTTTAAACGCATAATTATTATATCATGGGAGTAAACTTACAAAAATTAATTTTTCAAATAAAGAAAAGGTTTAGTCAAAAACAAAATAATAATTTATGCATGTAAAAATATATGTATGTATGTATATATGAATACATGTGTGTATGTTGTATATATGAATGGATTAGAATTGAAGATTTTAAAATTTTTCGTTCCAACATATGAACGTATGTACATATTAATGTATTAGAATCGAAAATTTTGAAATTTTGCTGTTGGAAAAATTATAAATAAAATTATAAATGCAAACATACATAATTATGAATGGATACCTGTTTTTTTTAAACTGTGGGTAAACATATAGGATTGAATTTTAAACATAAAGAAGAGGTTTAGTCAAAAACAAAATAATAATTTATGTATGTAAAAATATGTGTATGAATGTATATATGAATATATGTGTGTATGTATATATGAATGGATTAGAATTGAAGATTTTAAAATTTTTCGTTCCAACATATGAACGTATGTACATATTAATGTATTAGAATCGAAAATTTTGAAATTTTGCTGTTGGAAAAATTATAAATAAAATTATAAATGCAAACATACATAATTATGAATGGATACCTGTTTTTTTTAAACTGTGGGTAAACATATAGGATTGAATTTTAAACATAAAGAAGAGGTTTAGTCAAAAACAAAATAATAATTTATGTATGTAAAAATATGTGTATGAATGTATATATGAATATATGTATGTATGTATATATGAATTGATTGGAATTTAGCATTTTTTACAGGTTTTCGCTCGAAAAATAAAAATAAAATTTTAGGTAGATACATACGTACATAAATTGTGTATGTATGTATATTTTTTTAAAGCTTGCTGGCGAAACATAATATTCAAAACAATAACAAATGAAGTATTAATATTCAGTTGCCACAAAACATCTGATGTCTTTTATAAAATCTGACATTTATTTAAGTTTATTTCGATTTTTCGAAATTAAAATATATGTGAGATCATTGCATTTTCAAATATTATTTATTTCTCGGTTTGTGTTTCTAATAATAAAAATAACGTAAAACGTATCATTTATTTCTTGGTTTGTGTTTCTAATTATAAAAAGTATAAAAGAAAAACGTGCTTTTGTTATACAAAAATTTTTTCAGAAAATCTTAAAATAGAGCTATTTCGGGGCTAAAAAGTTCCAATGTCAGATTTTTCTGGTACCCTAGAGGCAAAACTCTACCTAATGCCTTTTGTCCCATGTCTCTAGCCCTTCTAGAAGTACCCGTACTTTTTACCACCTGAGAAGTAGCTATATATATATAACTAGTCGTGTGTGCTTGCATTGCAAGCCTTGCAAGTATGATGCGTGTAGTTTTGAAATTGTGTTCCATTCTGTGGCTGAGATATTTTAAGTTTACTTTATTTCTTCAAAAACACACCTATAATATACATATAGATATGTTTTTTCCTGATAAATAATAAGATAAAACTTAAAACTTAAAATAAAAAAGTTCTGAGAAATAATTACCCAAAAATACATAATTAAACAAATAATTAGTTCCTTTGAAATCTAATACCATTTGAGTAATTTATTTTAAAACTTCACTTTCAGTTATGTCGCATAAAATCGTAAAATACCTTTCACAATAAACACTTTAAGCCATAAATTATTGTTAATTATAAACTGCAATTCATGCACGTATGTATTTGAAGTTTTTAAAACATGCGAATAAAACGCGTGACTGTAGAATGAGTTAACACCAATTCTAACGTATATAGGGTAATACGTATTGCATACGATTTCTATGCGTATTTTTGACATTTTTGGGCAACAAACTTTGTTAAAACATTTTCATACAGGTCTTTTACATGATTGCATATCAATGCTGTATCGATTACTTTCCGATTGAACCTTAGTATAATTAATTATACCTTTGTAGCAAATCGCAAAAAGAATACATATGTATATAAGTAAATGTGTATGTAATCGTACATGCTATAAAACTATATGTAGATATTATTAATTTTTCTTGTTTTCTTGTTATAACTCACACTTATAGAATTTAACTTATTACGAATATATATGCCATCAAAATTATACAAACATTACCCCATAAGGATGTAGTACCATTTTGTAAAAAAATGGACCAAAGTATCTTTGGAGGGGGTGAAGGGGGAAGGCGGGCGAGTGGAATTGTTGCTTTTTCTGGGACCCTGGAGGCAAAACTCTATCTAATGCCTTTTGTCCCATGTCTCTAGCCCTTCTAGAAGTACCCGTACTTTTTACCACCTGAGAAGTAGCTATATATATATAATGTAAAATAGGATGGTTTTTGAAGAGTTATACGAAATATGAATAAAATATAGAATTATTAAGGCAAATTAAAGGTACTGCGTAGCCTAGTGGTTAGCGTGGTAGTCTCATAGCCAGAAGGTTATTGGATCAATGCTTGCCTGGATGTCGTCGTATTTTTATTTTTTTGCATTATTTTAAAATTTTTTTTTTATTTTATTTAAATTTTGTGTTTTATTTTTTTTTAATATATAACAGATAAATGTTATATAAAAGTTTAAAGAAAATTTCCAAAAAAATATTCTTATAATAGTTTGGAAAAATTCGCAAAAATTTTAAGTACATAAATATGTATGTATGTATATTTTTTTTAAAGCTTCCTGAGTAATTTTTTAAGCTTTCCATATGAATTTAATATTATTCAAAACTGTAGAATATATAGAAATAAATTTTAAACGCATAATTATTATATCATGGGAGTAAACTTACAAAAATTAATTTTTCAAATAAAGAAAAGGTTTAGTCAAAAACAAAATAATAATTTATGCATGTAAAAATATATGTATGTATGTATATATGAATACATGTGTGTATGTTGTATATATGAATGGATTAGAATTGAAGATTTTAAAATTTTTCGTTCCAACATATAAACGTATGTACATATGAATGTATTAGAATCGAAAATTTTGAAATTTTGCTGTTGGAAAAATTAAAAATAAAATTATTAACACAAACACACGTTATTATGAATGTATACCTAGTTTTTTTAAAACTGCGGGTGAACATATAGAAATAAATTTCTCAAATATAGAAAAGGTTTAGGTTAAAATAAAATAATAATTGTATTCAAATATATATATGTACATATGAATGTAATTTTTTTAAATAAAGAAAAGGTTTAGGCAAAAACAAAATAATAATTTTATTCAAATATATGTATGTATATATAAATGTATTAAAATTTAGCATTTTACAGTTTTCCGTTTGGAACAATAAAAATAAAATTCTAACTACATACGTACATACATATATTCTGTATGTACATATATTTTTTTAAAGCTTGCTGACGAAACGTAATGTTCAAAACAACAACAAATGAAATATTAATATTCAGATGTCACAAAACATCTGATGTCTGATAAAAGCTGACATTTATTTACGTTAAGATTAATTCGTTTATCCGCAACAAAAATATGTGAGATCATTATATTTTCAAATATTATTTATTTCTCGGTTTGTGTTTCTAATAATAAAAATAACGTAAAACGTATAATTTATTTCTTGGTTTGTGTTTCTAATTATAAAAAGTATAAAAGAAAAACGTGCTTTTGTTATACAAAAATTTTTTCAGAAAATCTTAAAATAGAGCTATTTCGGGGCTAAAAAGTTCCAATGTCAGATTTTTCTGGTACCCTAGAGGCAAAACTGTACCTAATGCCTTTTGTCCCATGTCTCTAGCCCTTCTAGAAGTACCCGTACTTTTTACCACCTGAGAAGTAGCTATATATATATAATGTAAAATAGGATGGTTTTTGAAGAGTTATACGAAATATGAATAAAATATAGAATTATTAAGAGAAATTCAAGGTACTGCGTAGCCTAGTGGTTAGCGTGGAGTCTCATAGCCAGAAGGTTATTGGATCAATGCTTGCCTGGATGTTGTATTTTTCTTTTTTTGGATTATTTTAAAAATTTTTTTTTTTATTTTGTTTAAATTTTGTATTTTATTTTTTTTTTAATATATAACAGAAAAATGTTATATAAAAGTTTAAAGAAAATTTCCAAAAAAATATTCTTATAATGGTTTGAAAAAATTCGCAAAAATTTTAAGTACATAAATATGTATGTATGTATATTTTTTTTAAAGCTTCCTGAGTAATTTTTTTTAAGCTTTCTATATGAATTTAATAATATTCAAAACTGTAGAATATATAGAAATAAATTTTAAACGCATAATTATTAAATCATGGGAGTAAACATACAAAAATTAATTTTTCAAATAAAGAAAAGGTTTAGTCAACAACAAAATAATAATTTTATTCATATATATGTATGTATGTATGTATGAATATATGTGTGTATGTGTATATGAATGGATTAGAATTGAAGATTTTGAAATTTTTCGTTCCAACATATGAACGTATGTACATATGAATGTATTAGAATCGAAAATTAAAAAAGAAACAAAAACAAAATAATAATTTAGGTATGTAAAAATATATGTATGTATGTATATATGAATACATGTGTGTATGTATGTATATATGAATGGATTAGAATTGAAGATTTTAAAATTTTTCGTTCCAACATATGAACGTATGTACATATGAATGTATTAGAATCGAAAATTTTGAAATTTTGCTGTTGGAAAAATTAGAAATAAAATTATTAACACAAACACACGTTATTATGAATGTATACCTAGTTTTTTTAAAACTGCGGGTGAACATATAGAAATAAATTTCTCAAATAAAGAAAAGGTTTAGGTTAAAATAAAATAATAATTGTATTCAAATATATATATGTACATATGAATGTAATTTTTTTAAATAAAGAAAAGGTTTAGGCAAAAACAAAATAATAATTTTATTCAAATATATGTATGTATATATAAATGTATTAAAATTTAGCATTTTACAGTTTTCCGTTTGAAACAATAAAAATAAAATTCTAACTACATACGTACATACATATATTCTGTATGTACATATATTTTTTTAAAGCTTGCTGACGAAACGTAATGTTCAAAACAATAACAAATGAAATATTAATATTCAGATATCACAAAACATCTGATGTCTGATAAAAGCTGACATTTATTTACGTTAAGATTAATTCGTTTATCCGCAACAAAAATATGTGAGATCATTATATTTTCAAATATTATTTATTTCTCGGTTTGTGTTTCTAATAATAAAAATAACGTAAAACGTATCATTTATTTCTTGGTTTGTGTTTCTAATTATAAAAAGTATAAAAGAAAAACGTGCTTTTGTTATACAAAAATTTTTTTAGAAAATCTTAAAATAGAGCTATTTCGGGGCTAAAAAGTTCCAATGTCAGATTTTTCTGGGACCCTAGAGGCAAAACTCTACCTAATGCCTTTTGTCCCATGTCTCTAGCCCTTCTAGAAGTACCCGTACTTTTTACCACCTAAGAAGTAGATATATAACTAGTCGTGTGTGCTTGCATTGCAAGCCTTGCAAGTATGATGCGTGTAGTTTTGAAATTGTGTTCCATTCTGTGGCTGAGATATTTTAAGTTTACTTTATTTCTTCAAAAACACACCTATAATATACATATAGATATGTTTTTTCCTGATAAATAATAAGATAAAACTTAAAACTTAAAATAAAAAAGTTCTGAGAAATAATTACCCAAAAATACATAATTAAACAAATAATTAGTTCCTTTGAAATCTAATACCATTTGAGTAATTTATTTTAAAACTTCACTTTCAGTTATGTCGCATAAAATCGTAAAATACCTTTCACAATAAACACTTTAAGCCATAAATTATTGTTAATTATAAACTGCAATTCATGCACGTATGTATTTGAAGTTTTTAAAACATGCGAATAAAACGCGTGACTGTAGAATGAGTTAACACCAATTCTAACGTATATAGGGTAATACGTATTGCATACGATTTCTATGCGTATTTTTGACATTTTTGGGCAACAAACTTTGTTAAAACATTTTCATACAGGTCTTTTACATGATTGCATATCAATGCTGTATCGATTACTTTCCGATTGAACCTTAGTATAATTAATTATACCTTTGTAGCAAATCGCAAAAAGAATACATATGTATATAAGTAAATGTGTATGTAATCGTACATGCTATAAAACTATATGTAGATATTATTAATTTTTCTTGTTTTCTTGTTATAACTCACACTTATAGAATTTAACTTATTACGAATATATATGCCATCAAAATTATACAAACATTACCCCATAAGGATGTAGTACCATTTTGTAAAAAAATGGTCCAAAGTATCTTTGGAGGGGGTGAAGGGGGAAGGCGGGCGAGTGGAATTGTTGCTTTTTCTGGGACCCTGGAGGCAAAACTCTATCTAATGCCTTTTGTCCCATGTCTCTAGCCCTTCTAGAAGTACCCGTACTTTTTACCACCTGAGAAGTAGCTATATATATATAATGTAAAATAGGATGGTTTTTGAAGAGTTATACGAAATATGAATAAAATATAGAATTATTAAGGCAAATTAAAGGTACTGCGTAGCCTAGTGGTTAGCGTGGTAGTCTCATAGCCAGAAGGTTATTGGATCAATGCTTGCCTGGATGTCGTCGTATTTTTATTTTTTTGCATTATTTTAAAATTTTTTTTTTATTTTATTTAAATTTTGTGTTTTATTTTTTTTTAATATATAACAGATAAATGTTATATAAAAGTTTAAAGAAAATTTCCAAAAAAATATTCTTATAATAGTTTGGAAAAATTCGCAAAAATTTTAAGTACATAAATATGTATGTATGTATATTTTTTTTAAAGCTTCCTGAGTAATTTTTTTAAGCTTTCCATATGAATTTAATATTATTCAAAACTGTAGAATATATAGAAATAAATTTTAAACGCATAATTATTATATCATGGGAGTAAACTTACAAAAATTAATTTTTCAAATAAAGAAAAGGTTTAGTCAAAAACAAAATAATAATTTATGCATGTAAAAATATATGTATGTATGTATATATGAATACATGTGTGTATGTTGTATATATGAATGGATTAGAATTGAAGATTTTAAAATTTTTCGTTCCAACATATAAACGTATGTACATATGAATGTATTAGAATCGAAAATTTTGAAATTTTGCTGTTGGAAAAATTAGAAATAAAATTATTAACACAAACACACGTTATTATGAATGTATACCTAGTTTTTTTAAAACTGCGGGTGAACATATAGAAATAAATTTCTCAAATATAGAAAAGGTTTAGGTTAAAATAAAATAATAATTGTATTCAAATATATATATGTACATATGAATGTAATTTTTTTAAATAAAGAAAAGGTTTAGGCAAAAACAAAATAATAATTTTATTCAAATATATGTATGTATATATAAATGAATTAAAATTTAGCATTTTACAGTTTTCCGTTTGGAACAATAAAAATAAAATTCTAACTACATACGTACATACATATATTCTGTATGTACATATATTTTTTTAAAGCTTGCTGACGAAACGTAATGTTCAAAACAACAACAAATGAAATATTAATATTCAGATGTCACAAAACATCTGATGTCTGATAAAAGCTGACATTTATTTACGTTAAGATTAATTCGTTTATCCGCAACAAAAATATGTGAGATCATTATATTTTCAAATATTATTTATTTCTCGGTTTGTGTTTCTAATAATAAAAATAACGTAAAACGTATAATTTATTTCTTGGTTTGTGTTTCTAATTATAAAAAGTATAAAAGAAAAACGTGCTTTTGTTATACAAAAATTTTTTCAGAAAATCTTAAAATAGAGCTATTTCGGGGCTAAAAAGTTCCAATGTCAGATTTTTCTGGTACCCTAGAGGCAAAACTGTACCTAATGCCTTTTGTCCCATGTCTCTAGCCCTTCTAGAAGTACCCGTACTTTTTACCACCTGAGAAGTAGCTATATATATATAATGTAAAATAGGATGGTTTTTGAAGAGTTATACGAAATATGAATAAAATATAGAATTATTAAGAGAAATTCAAGGTACTGCGTAGCCTAGTGGTTAGCGTGGAGTCTCATAGCCAGAAGGTTATTGGATCAATGCTTGCCTGGATGTTGTATTTTTCTTTTTTTGGATTATTTTAAAAATTTTTTTTTTTATTTTGTTTAAATTTTGTATTTTATTTTTTTTTTAATATATAACAGAAAAATGTTATATAAAAGTTTAAAGAAAATTTCCAAAAAAATATTCTTATAATAGTTTGAAAAAATTCGCAAAAATTTTAAGTACATAAATATGTATGTAAGTTAAGACATTATGATACACGCGCATAACATCAGACGCTGAGGTCAGCATAATTTTCATGAGAATATTGTTTAGCAATTTACCTGTGAAAACTCTATTTTTATAATTCCCACAATAAATGCCTAATAAGCATTTTTAACTTTATAATTTAGCTTTAACTTTATAAATGTAATATTTTGCTTAATAATCAATTATTTACTATAAATATGTTCAAAATTAGTAATTAAGGCCAGTTAAGTTTTGTTATTACAATTAAACACATTAACTCAATAAAACGGACATTAGTCCACGAAAATATTTTTTTACAAGAAATTGAACGATAATTTCTTAACTGGCGCCCGAGTAGCAGGGACCTGGAACTACAAGAACGTTATCACCGTGGGAACATAACGAGTTAGTTGCAGACCATATAAAAGTGATACCAATCGTACCGCAGTAGGCTTACCGCAATTATCAACGCTCTAAGCTAAAAAGGACCACTACGAAGTATCCAAAGAACCCAATGCGAAGCATTCTACTCATAACGTGAGTACAACAAAACACAAGAATAAGAATTCTTCATTAAACCTTTACGAGTGACAAACATTTTTTAAGCTAAAAAGTAGCGAAGCATTATTTACAAAAATAAAAAAAATAATAAAATAAAATAAATAAAATACAATAATATTAAATATGGAGGAAAAAATCGAAGAAATACAAAATGCAATGAGAGAGATGACTGGGGCTATTAACGCTCAACTCAACATGATCAAAGCATTGCAAATAAAAATAGAATCATTAGAAAATTCGAGCAAATCAACGCCACAACCCTCCTCGTCAGGACCAGTAGGGCCAAAGACAGAGCAGGACCTAAAAGACATTTGTAAATTGCCAGACGCAGTAAAGGAACTGCAAGTGTTCGATGGAAACCCGACGCAGTACGTATCATGGGTTCATAGCGTCGAGAGCATACTGGCAGATTACGCAATCGTAAAGCACAAACCCATATATAGAGCAATACTACAAAACATTCGCCAGAAGATTCGAGGCAATGCGAATGGTGCTCTAATATCGCACAATATTTTCGACAACAGTTGGGATGAAATAAAGGCATGTTTATCCCTTCATTATGCTGATAAACGAGATGTCAGGACACTGGTACACCAACTGTCCAATCTAACTCAGAAGAACCTCACAATTGACGAATTCTACGCCAACGTCAATCATCAGCTGTCGCTAATAATCAATAAAATTAAAACCGAAAATTATACTATCGACACATTACAAGCACTAAGCGAAACGTATCGGAACACTGCCCTAGATGTGTTCATAAGAGGGCTAAACGGAGATCTATCAAGAATGCTCATCATTCAGCGACCTCAATCCTTACCAGAGGCGTATTCTTCTTGCCTCGAAATCCAGAATGCCAGCGTACGTAGCATACCAATACACAATAAGGGCTCAACCAATAGAGTGGTAGCTCCAATCAATGCTCTTTCAAGGAAAAAACCGTCATTTAACCAACCACAGCCAATAAGCACTTACTACCAGCAGCCATACAACGGTAATAGATACGCATTCAGGGGAACGAACGAAGAGGCACCAGCCAGACCAAGCCAACCGAAACCGCCTGTCCCGATGGAAGTGGATCATTCGGTACAAACCAAACAGGTGGACTATACAAACCGGCCCAGTCAAAATTTCAAAAGACCAAGCGACACAAGTTACCTGAATCGCAAGCAGCAGAGATTTTATAACTTGGAAACTTCTGAAGACGCAGAACAATACGAAGAACAATTAAGAGCAAATTACGAGCACGAATCAGAGGGATCAGAATGCGAAGAAGAAGACGAATTAAATTTTATACTCCCAGCCTCTCGAGCATTCCATACATAGTATACAACACAGCCGACAATAAAATGCTCAAGTTTCTTGTAGACACGGGGGCAAACAAAAACTTCATAAAGCCAGAACACGCCAAGAGACCAAGGCCGACAGTACGCCCATTTACAATACGATCAGCTGGAGGAGATATTACTATTACACAAAAAGTCAGTGCGAGACTTTTTAAACCGTACGGTAACAACACAAAATTAGACTTCTTCCTACTACCAGGACTAAAGTCCTTCGATGGGATCATCGGCGACGATACTTTAAAACAACTGGAGGCAATCATCGATCGCAAAGAAAACACGCTGAAAATATCGCCGAACATCACGATACCGCTAAGAGGCAAAAAATCGATCCAAGTAAACAATATCGAAACAAGGATGGATCATCTAAACCAAGAATCCAGGAACAAGGTCATCAGTCTTCTTAGCAAGTACCAGAAACTCTTCGGTCCTCTCAACGATCAAGAAACTATCGACACTCAAGTTCGAGCAGAAATTAAAACGTCGACTAGCGAACCAATCTATTCAAAAATTTACCCATACCCAGTAAACATGAGGAACGAGGTGAACAACCAAATCCAGAGTCTTTTAGAGAACGGAATCATCAGGCCTTCAAAAAGTCCATACAACGCACCAATTTGGGTCGTCGAAAAGAAAAGGGACTCCACAGGAACAAGAAAGTACAGAATGGTCGTAGATTTCAAAAGACTCAACGCTGTTACCATATCCGACGCATATCCAATACCGGATATTACTCAAACAATAGCGAGTTTAGGAAGCTCTAAATATTACACCACGATAGACCTAACTTCCGGCTTCCACCAGATCAAGATGAAGGACGAAGATATAATGAAAACCGCCTTCTCCACATTGAACGGTAAATTTGAATTTTTGCGCCTACCCTTTGGGCTCAAAAATGCACCCTCGATCTTCCAGAGAATGATCGATGACGTATTAAAAGAATATATTGGGAAAATATGCTACGTTTACATCGATGATATAATAATATTCGGAGGAAAGACTGAGGACGAACATCTGAGAAACGTTGAGAAAATTTTCGACACACTAGAGAAGGCCAATTTGAAAGTGAATTTAGATAAAACTGAATTTATGAGGGCAGAAACGAAATTTTTAGGCTTCATTATCACAAGTGAAGGCATAAAAACAGATCCTGAAAAAATCGCAGCAATACAAAAAATGAAGATTCCAGAAAATTTGAAGGAGTTAAAAGGCTTCCTGGGGTTAGCATCATATTACAGAAGGTTTATCAGGGATTTCTCACAATTAGCTAAACCACTTACTAACCTTACTCGAGGTAAAAATGCCCAAGTAAGGGCTAATCAATCAAGGAAAATAGCCATCACATTCAACGAAGAAGAACTCAGAGCATTCAAGGAGTTGAAACAGGCCTTATCATCAACAGAGTTATTAGTATTCCCCGATTTTGAACAACCTTTTATCCTAACGACCGACGCTTCGAATATAGCACTTGGTGCAGTGCTGTCGCAAGGCGACATAGGCAAAGATCGTCCGATATCATATGCGTCACGAGCGCTCAACAAGACAGAAGAAGCATACGCAACCAACGAGCGAGAACTATTAGCAATAGTCTGGGCTCTAGACAAGTTCAGGTGTTACCTCTATGGAGCAAAAAAGGTAAAGATTTTAACAGACCACCAACCTTTAACGTTCAGCCTAGGCAACAGAAACAACAACGCCAAGCTTAAGAGATGGAAATCACGAATAGAGGAATACAACTACGAGTTAATATACAAACCGGGGGTCACTAACAAGGTTGCCGATGCACTTTCAAGACTAAAACAAGAACTCAACAACACAGAAACTACAGTAACAGTGCACAGCGCGGAAGAGGACAGCAGCGACTTAATACCACATTGCGAAGCTCCGCTTAACGTGTTCAAAAATCAGATCATCGTTTCACAAGGACCAATACCTTCTGCCTATGAAAATCCTCATCCAAATTACCACCGCCATTATATTGGTCTTCAAGATATCAACAATACGAGTCTATTAGAAGCATTAAAGAGAACACTATCACCTTCAATCATCAATGGCATTAAAATACCCGAAAATCGAATTCAGTTGCTGCAGGACTTATATAAGAACCATCTGCAAGGATACAAAATTCGCATAACACAACGAATCGTGCAGGATATCAACAATGAGGAGAATAAGTACCAAATCATCAGCCATGAACACAAACGAGCACACAGGAACTGGAAGGAAAATAAGGAACAAATAATGGAGAAATACTACTTTCCGCAAATGGCTAGCCTCATTAAGAAATACACATCCGAATGTGAAACATGTAACACCAGTAAATATGACCGCCATCCCAACAATCCATGGCTATCAGAAACACCTGTACCCACCTATCCATCTGAAATCCTTCACATAGATCTCATACAAATAAATAAGGAAAAATTCATCACTTGTATCGATAAATTCAGTAAATTTACAAAATTCTTCAAAATAAGAAACAGATCAGCCTTGCACTTACGACAAAAATTGGTGAAAATTGTACATTACTACACAGTACCTCGAATGATAGTAATGGATAGAGAACCTAGCTTTTCAAGCCCTGTTATAGTCGATTATTTGAGGACATTGGGAATCGAGGTATACCTCACTCCAACGCAAAGGAGCGAAGCAAATGGTGCTGTAGAGCGAGTCCACTCAACAATAGAGGAAATATCCAGATGCCTACAACAGGAACATCGGAATTTACCATTTAAAGAAATAATTAACATTGCCGTCGATCGCTACAACAACAGCATTCACTCCGTTACAGGAAAGAAACCATCAGACATTTTTTATGGAAGAACGCAACGAATCAATTACCAAAATCTAACCAACTTTCAAGACAAGGTTCATGAAGATCTCGCTGAAAGAATTCGTAAAAGCCAAAAGGACAAAATAAATAGAGAAAAGAATAAAAGGAAACAACCTAAATCATATGAGCCTGGAAAAGCTATCTTCGTTGCCGATAAACAAATAAAGAGCAAGAACAAACCTCTTTATAAAAAGGAAATAATAGCTAGGAATAACAATGTTACAGTCACAACCGAAAGCGGAAGAAGAATTCACAAGGCACACATAAAGAATTCTCCCAACTAACAAAACATTTTTTTCTTTTCAGCCTATTATTTAGGGTTTCAACAGCTTTACAAATATATGAGTTCAAGTCACCTATCATGACTATAAAGGAAGGCGTGGGACGAATATTAAATGGAAATCTAAAATTAGTTCACAGGATCGACCTCACCAATTACGAGGACGTGCTACAGAGATCAAAAGTAGAAGCAAACCAGTTAAATTTCAGCAAGTTCACCAAAACGCAACTCACCTTCCAAATTCAACAAGCCGAAGATTTGATTAAAGAGCTGACGGAACACTCCGCCATAAGAAAACGATCGATAAATTGGATTGGCAGCGCCTGGAAATGGTTAGCAGGTAACCCTGATGCAACCGATTGGGATGAAATACTTAGAAGCAATAACAATTTGATCCGGAACAATAATGAGCAATATCATATAAATCAAGTTCTAACAAATACAACAAAGCATATTCTGATGCAATATAATAGAATTATTCAAAGGTTCGATGAAAATTCAAAAGAAGCTAATTACCAAACGCTTTTCAACCAAATTAATACGATAAAGGAAGAAATAAAAGAAATCGTAAGAGCAGTCCAATTAGCCAAAGGGAAAATAGTGAACACCAACTTATTAAATAAAGAGGAAATCAACCAATTGATTTCTGAAATGCAAACATTACCATATTTCAATGTTATTGATGCAATTGAGTACGCTACACCAACAGTAGTAGTCAAAAACATGACTCTACTCTACATATTATCACTACCCAAAACCAGCGGTGTCGAATATAACTATATTAAAATCAGAGCCACCACTAAAAATAATAAGCAGTTGCATCTAACCTACAAAAGTCTACTAACAAACCTCAAACAAATTTTTGGCATTAGCAACGAGTGTAATAAGTATAAAAACACCTTTATCTGCAAAATGGATCAAATAGAAGAATTACATGATGACCACTGCATCACCCAAATTCTGAGAAACAGCAACAATACTTGCGAGTACGAGTTCAACAGAAGGGAATCAGTCGAAGTAATCAATGAAAATACGATATTTCTCAATAATTTCAACGGAGCAGTCAAAGCTAACAACAAAACAAAAAACCTAAACGAATTCCAATCGTCTCAAATCATTTTGCCACCTATAATGAGCGACAACCATTCCTCAGGAAAAATGAAACTCAACCTCGATTATCTGCATAATTTGCACTTGGGTAACGTCAAACAACTGAGCGAGCTCACTACAACTTCAGCAGTTAGCATAACATTCAATGCCGCATTTACCTTAATTATCATCGCCATTTTACTAGCAGCAGCTATCTACAAATACCAAAACCGGAAAAAAATTAACATCTCTCTAAAAACGTCAGAACTAGGAGAACTGGAATCAAAACTCCAACCAGTAAAATTGAGCTTCTGATCCACGTGGACGCGGATCTTAAAGGAGGGAAGAGTTAAGACATTATGATACACGCGCATAACATCAGACGCTGAGGTCAGCATAATTTTCATGAGAATATTGTTTAGCAATTTACCTGTGAAAACTCTATTTTTATAATTCCCACAATAAATGCCTAATAAGCATTTTTAACTTTATAATTTAGCTTTAACTTTATAAATGTAATATTTTGCTTAATAATCAATTATTTACTATAAATCAGTTCAAAATTAGTAATTAAGGCCAGTTAAGTTTTGTTATTACAATTAAACACATTAACTCAATAAAACGGACATTAGTCCACGAAAATATTTTTTTACAAGAAATTGAACGATAATTTCTTAACTTGTATGTATATTTTTTTTAAAGCTTCCTGAGTAATTTTTTTTAAGCTTTCTATATGAATTTAATAATATTCAAAACTGTAGAATATATAGAAATAAATTTTAAACGCATAATTATTAAATCATGGGAGTAAACATACAAAAATTAATTTTTCAAATAAAGAAAAGGTTTAGTCAAAAACAAAATAATAATTTTATTCATATATATGTATGTATGTATGTATGAATATATGTGTGTATGTGTATATGAATGGATTAGAATTGAAGATTTTGAAATTTTTCGTTCCAACATATGAACGTATGTACATATGAATGTATTAGAATCGAAAATTAAAAAAGAAACAAAAACAAAATAATAATTTATGTATGTAAAAATATATGTATGTATGTATATATGAATACATGTGTGTATGTATGTATATATGAATGGATTAGAATTGAAGATTTTAAAATTTTTCGTTCCAACATATGAACGTATGTACATATGAATGTATTAGAATCGAAAATTTTGAAATTTTGCTGTTGGAAAAATTAGAAATAAAATTATTAACACAAACACACGTTATTATGAATGTATACCTAGTTTTTTTAAAACTGCGGGTGAACATATAGAAATAAATTTCTCAAATAAAGAAAAGGTTTAGGTTAAAATAAAATAATAATTGTATTCAAATATATATATGTACATATGAATGTAATTTTTTTAAATAAAGAAAAGGTTTAGGCAAAAACAAAATAATAATTTTATTCAAATATATGTATGTATATATAAATGTATTAAAATTTAGCATTTTACAGTTTTCCGTTTGAAACAATAAAAATAAAATTCTAACTACATACGTACATACATATATTCTGTATGTACATATATTTTTTTAAAGCTTGCTGACGAAACGTAATGTTCAAAACAATAACAAATGAAATATTAATATTCAGATGTCACAAAACATCTGATGTCTGATAAAAGCTGACATTTATTTACGTTAAGATTAATTCGTTTATCCGCAACAAAAATATGTGAGATCATTATATTTTCAAATATTATTTATTTCTCGGTTTGTGTTTCTAATAATAAAAATAACGTAAAACGTATAATTTATTTCTTGGTTTGTGTTTCTAATTATAAAAAGTATAAAAGAAAAACGTGCTTTTGTTATACAAAAATTTTTTTAGAAAATCTTAAAATAGAGCTATTTCGGGGCTAAAAAGTTCCAATGTCAGATTTTTCTGGGACCCTAGAGGCAAAACTCTACCTAATGCCTTTTGTCCCATGTCTCTAGCCCTTCTAGAAGTACCCGTACTTTTTACCACCTAAGAAGTAGCTATATATATATAATGTAAAATAGGATGGTTTTTGAAGAGTTATACGAAATATGAATAAAATATAGAATTATTAAGAGAAATTCAAGGTACTGCGTAGCCTAGTGGTTAGCGTGGTAGTCTCATAGCCAGAAGGTTATTGGATCAATGCTTGCCTGGATGTTGTATTTTTCTTTTTTTGGATTATTTTAAAAATTTTTTTTTTATTTTGTTTAAATTTTGTATTTTATTTTTTTTTAATATATTACAGAAAAATGTTATATAAAAGTTTAAAGAAAATTTCCAAAAAAATATTCTTATAATAGTTTGGAAAAATTCGCAAAAATTTTAAGTACATAAATATGTATGTATGTATATTTTTTTTAAAGCTTCCTGAGTAATTTTTTTTAAGCTTTCTATATGAATTTAATAATATTCAAAACTGTAGAATATATAGAAATAAATTTTAAACGCATAATTATTAAATCATGGGAGTAAACATACAAAAATTAATTTTTCAAATAAAGAAAAGGTTTAGTCAAAAACAAAATAATAATTTTATTCATATATATGTATGTATGTATGTATGAATATATGTGTGTATGTGTATATGAATGGATTAGAATTGAAGATTTTGAAATTTTTCGTTCCAACATATGAACGTATGTACATATGAATGTATTAGAATCGAAAATTAAAAAAGAAACAAAAACAAAATAATAATTTATGTATGTAAAAATATATGTATGTATGTATATATGAATACATGTGTGTATGTATGTATATATGAATGGATTAGAATTGAAGATTTTAAAATTTTTCGTTCCAACATATGAACGTATGTACATATGAATGTATTAGAATCGAAAATTTTGAAATTTTGCTGTTGGAAAAATTAGAAATAAAATTATTAACACAAACACACGTTATTATGAATGTATACCTAGTTTTTTTAAAACTGCGGGTGAACATATAGAAATAAATTTCTCAAATAAAGAAAAGGTTTAGGTTAAAATAAAATAATAATTGTATTCAAATATATATATGTACATATGAATGTAATTTTTTTAAATAAAGAAAAGGTTTAGGCAAAAACAAAATAATAATTTTATTCAAATATATGTATGTATATATAAATGTATTAAAATTTAGCATTTTACAGTTTTCCGTTTGAAACAATAAAAATAAAATTCTAACTACATACGTACATACATATATTCTGTATGTACATATATTTTTTTAAAGCTTGCTGACGAAACGTAATGTTCAAAACAATAACAAATGAAATATTAATATTCAGATGTCACAAAACATCTGATGTCTGATAAAAGCTGACATTTATTTACGTTAAGATTAATTCGTTTATCCGCAACAAAAATATGTGAGATCATTATATTTTCAAATATTATTTATTTCTCGGTTTGTGTTTCTAATAATAAAAATAACGTAAAACGTATAATTTATTTCTTGGTTTGTGTTTCTAATTATAAAAAGTATAAAAGAAAAACGTGCTTTTGTTATACAAAAATTTTTTTAGAAAATCTTAAAATAGAGCTATTTCGGGGCTAAAAAGTTCCAATGTCAGATTTTTCTGGGACCCTAGAGGCAAAACTCTACCTAATGCCTTTTGTCCCATGTCTCTAGCCCTTCTAGAAGTACCCGTACTTTTTACCACCTAAGAAGTAGCTATATATATATAATGTAAAATAGGATGGTTTTTGAAGAGTTATACGAAATATGAATAAAATATAGAATTATTAAGAGAAATTCAAGGTACTGCGTAGCCTAGTGGTTAGCGTGGTAGTCTCATAGCCAGAAGGTTATTGGATCAATGCTTGCCTGGATGTTGTATTTTTCTTTTTTTGGATTATTTTAAAAATTTTTTTTTTATTTTGTTTAAATTTTGTATTTTATTTTTTTTTAATATATTACAGAAAAATGTTATATAAAAGTTTAAAGAAAATTTCCAAAAAAATATTCTTATAATAGTTTGGAAAAATTCGCAAAAATTTTAAGTACATAAATATGTATGTATGTATATTTTTTTTAAAGCTTCCTGAGTAATTTTTTTTAAGCTTTCTATATGAATTTAATAATATTCAAAACTGTAGAATATATAGAAATAAATTTTAAACGCATAATTATTAAATCATGGGAGTAAACATACAAAAATTAATTTTTCAAATAAAGAAAAGGTTTAGTCAAAAACAAAATAATAATTTTATTCATATATATGTATGTATGTATGTATGAATATATGTGTGTATGTGTATATGAATGGATTAGAATTGAAGATTTTGAAATTTTTCGTTCCAACATATGAACGTATGTACATATGAATGTATTAGAATCGAAAATTAAAAAAGAAACAAAAACAAAATAATAATTTATGTATGTAAAAATATATGTATGTATGTATATATGAATACATGTGTGTATGTATGTATATATGAATGGATTAGAATTGAAGATTTTAAAATTTTTCGTTCCAACATATGAACGTATGTACATATGAATGTATTAGAATCGAAAATTTTGAAATTTTGCTGTTGGAAAAATTAGAAATAAAATTATTAACACAAACACACGTTATTATGAATGTATACCTAGTTTTTTTAAAACTGCGGGTGAACATATAGAAATAAATTTCTCAAATAAAGAAAAGGTTTAGGTTAAAATAAAATAATAATTGTATTCAAATATATATATGTACATATGAATGTAATTTTTTTAAATAAAGAAAAGATTTAGGCAAAAACAAAATAATAATTTTATTCAAATATATGTATGTATATATAAATGTATTAAAATTTAGCATTTTACAGTTTTCCGTTTGGAGCAATAAAAATAAAATTCTAACTACATACGTACATACATATATTTTGTATGTACATATATTTTTTTAAAGCTTGCTGACGAAACGTAATGTTAAAAACAATAACAAATGAAATATTAATATTCAGATGTCACAAAACATCTGATGTCTGATAAAAGCTGACATTTATTTACGTTAAGATTAATTCGTTTATCCGCAACAAAAATATGTGAGATCATTATATTTTCAAATATTATTTATTTCTCGGTTTGTGTTTCTAATAATAAAAATAACGTAAAACGTATCATTTATTTCTTGGTTTGTGTTTCTAATTATAAAAAGTATAAAAGAAAAACGTGCTTTTGTTATACAAAAATTTTTTCAGAAAATCTTAAAATAGAGCTATTTCGGGGCTAAAAAGTTCCAATGTCAGATTTTTCTGGTACCCTAGAGGCAAAACTCTACCTAATGCCTTTTGTCCCATGTCTCTAGCCCTTCTAGAAGTACCCGTACTTTTTACCACCTAAGAAGTAGCTATATATATATAATGTAAAATAGGATGGTTTTTGAAGAGTTATACGAAATATGAATAAAATATAGAATTATTAAGGCAAATTCAAGGTACTGCGTAGCCTAGTGGTTAGCGTGGTAGTCTCATAGCCAGAAGGTTATTGGATCAATGCTTGCCTGGATGTCGTCGTATTTTTATTTTTTTGCATTATTTTAAAATTTTTTTTTTATTTTATTTAAATTTTGTGTTTTATTTTTTTTTAATATATAACAGATAAATGTTATATAAAAGTTTAAAGAAAATTTCCAAAAAAAATATTCTTATAATAGTTTGGAAAAATTCGCAAAAATTTTAAGTACAAAAATATGTATGTATGTATATTTTTTTAAAGCTTCCTGAGTAATTTTTTTAAGCTTTCCATATGAATTTAATATTATTCAAAACTGTAGAATATATAGAAATAAATTTTAAACGCATAATTATTATATCATGGGAGTAAACTTACAAAAATTAATTTTTCAAATAAAGAAAAGATTTAGTCAAAAACAAAATAATAATTTATGTATGTAAAAATATGTGTATGAATGTATATATGAATATATGTGTGTATGTATATATGAATGGATTAGAATTGAAGATTTTAAAATTTTTCGTTCCAACATATGAACGTATGTACATATTAATGTATTAGAATCGAATATTTTGAAATTTTGCTGTTGGAAAAATTATAAATAAAATTATAAATGCAAACATACATAATTATGAATGGATACCTGTTTTTTTTAAACTGTGGGTAAACATATAGGATTGAATTTTAAACATAAAGAAGAGGTTTAGTCAAAAACAAAGTAATAATTTATGTATGTAAAAATATGTGTATGAATGTATATATGAATATATGTATGTATGTATATATGAATGGATTAGAATTGAAGATTTTAAAATTTTTCGTTCCAACATATGAACGTATGTACATATGAATGTATTAGAATCGAAAATTTTGAAATTTTGCTGTTGGAAAAATTAAAAATAAAATTATTAACACAAACACACGTTATTATGAATGTATACCTAGTTTTTTTAAAATTGCGGGTGAACATATAGAAATAAATTTCTCAAATAAAGAAAAGGTTTAGGTTAAAATAAAATAATAATTGTATTCAAATATATATATGTACATATGAATGTAATTTTTTTAAATAAAGAAAAGGTTTAGGCAAAAACAAAATAATAATTTTATTCAAATATATGTATGTATATATAAATATATTAAAATTTAGCATTTTACAGTTTTCCGTTTGGAACAATAAAAATAAAATTCTAGCTACATACGTACTTACATATATTATGTATGTACATATATTGTTTTAAAGCTTGCTGACGAAACGTAATGTTAAAAACAATAACAAATGAAATATTAATATTCAGATGTCACAAAACATCTGATGTCTGATAAAAGCTGACATTTATTTACGTTAAGATTAATTCGTTTATCCGCAACAAAATATGTGAGATCATTATATTTTCAAATATTATTTATTTATCGGTTTGTGTTTCTAATAATAAAAATAACGTAAAACGTATCATTTATTTCTTGGTTTGTGTTTCTAATTATAAAAAGTATAAAAGAAAAACGTGCTTTTGTTATACAAAAATTTTTTCAGAAAATCTTAAAATAGAGCTATTTCGGGGCTAAAAAGTTCCAATGTCAGATTTTTCTGGGACCCTAGAGGCAAAACTCTACCTAATGCCTTTTGTCCCATGTCTCTAGCCCTTCTAGAAGTACCCGTACTTTTTACCACCTGAGAAGTAGCTATATATATATAACTAGTCGTGTGTGCTTGCATTGCAAGCCTTGCAAGTATGATGCGTGTAGTTTTGAAATTGTGTTCCATTCTGTGGCTGAGATATTTTAAGTTTACTTTATTTCTTCAAAAACACACCTATAATATACATATAGATATGTTTTTTCCTGATAAATAATAAGATAAAACTTAAAACTTAAAATAAAAAAGTTCTGAGAAATAATTACCCAAAAATACATAATTAAACAAATAATTAGTTCCTTTGAAATCTAATACCATTTGAGTAATTTATTTTAAAACTTCACTTTCAGTTATGTCGCATAAAATCGTAAAATACCTTTCACAATAAACACTTTAAGCCATAAATTATTGTTAATTATAAACTGCAATTCATGCACGTATGTATTTGAAGTTTTTAAAACATGCGAATAAAACGCGTGACTGTAGAATGAGTTAACACCAATTCTAACGTATATAGGGTAATACGTATTGCATACGATTTCTATGCGTATTTTTGACATTTTTGGGCAACAAACTTTGTTAAAACATTTTCATACAGGTCTTTTACATGATTGCATATCAATGCTGTATCGATTACTTTCCGATTGAACCTTAGTATAATTAATTATACCTTTGTAGCAAATCGCAAAAAGAATACATATGTATATAAGTAAATGTGTATGTAATCGTACATGCTATAAAACTATATGTAGATATTATTAATTTTTCTTGTTTTCTTGTTATAACTCACACTTATAGAATTTAACTTATTACGAATATATATGCCATCAAAATTATACAAACATTACCCCATAAGGATGTAGTACCATTTTGTAAAAAAATGGACCAAAGTATCTTTGGAGGGGGTGAAGGGGGAAGGCGGGCGAGTGGAATTGTTGCTTTTTCTGGGACCCTGGAGGCAAAACTCTATCTAATGCCTTTTGTCCCATGTCTCTAGCCCTTCTAGAAGTACCCGTACTTTTTACCACCTGAGAAGTAGCTATATATATATAATGTAAAATAGGATGGTTTTTGAAGAGTTATACGAAATATGAATAAAATATAGAATTATTAAGGCAAATTAAAGGTACTGCGTAGCCTAGTGGTTAGCGTGGTAGTCTCATAGCCAGAAGGTTATTGGATCAATGCTTGCCTGGATGTCGTCGTATTTTTATTTTTTTGCATTATTTTAAAATTTTTTTTTTATTTTATTTAAATTTTGTGTTTTATTTTTTTTTAATATATAACAGATAAATGTTATATAAAAGTTTAAAGAAAATTTCCAAAAAAATATTCTTATAATAGTTTGGAAAAATTCGCAAAAATTTTAAGTACATAAATATGTATGTATGTATATTTTTTTTAAAGCTTCCTGAGTAATTTTTTTAAGCTTTCCATATGAATTTAATATTATTCAAAACTGTAGAATATATAGAAATAAATTTTAAACGCATAATTATTATATCATGGGAGTAAACTTACAAAAATTAATTTTTCAAATAAAGAAAAGGTTTAGTCAAAAACAAAATAATAATTTATGCATGTAAAAATATATGTATGTATGTATATATGAATACATGTGTGTATGTTGTATATATGAATGGATTAGAATTGAAGATTTTAAAATTTTTCGTTCCAACATATAAACGTATGTACATATGAATGTATTAGAATCGAAAATTTTGAAATTTTGCTGTTGGAAAAATTAGAAATAAAATTATTAACACAAACACACGTTATTATGAATGTATACCTAGTTTTTTTAAAATTGCGGGTGAACATATAGAAATAAATTTCTCAAATATAGAAAAGGTTTAGGTTAAAATAAAATAATAATTGTATTCAAATATATATATGTACATATGAATGTAATTTTTTTAAATAAAGAAAAGGTTTAGGCAAAAACAAAATAATAATTTTATTCAAATATATGTATGTATATATAAATGAATTAAAATTTAGCATTTTACAGTTTTCCGTTTGGAACAATAAAAATAAAATTCTAACTACATACGTACATACATATATTCTGTATGTACATATATTTTTTTAAAGCTTGCTGACGAAACGTAATGTTCAAAACAACAACAAATGAAATATTAATATTCAGATGTCACAAAACATCTGATGTATGATAAAAGCTGACATTTATTTACGTTAAGATTAATTCGTTTATCCGCAACAAAAATATGTGAGATCATTATATTTTCAAATATTATTTATTTCTCGGTTTGTGTTTCTAATAATAAAAATAACGTAAAACGTATAATTTATTTCTTGGTTTGTGTTTCTAATTATAAAAAGTATAAAAGAAAAACGTGCTTTTGTTATACAAAAATTTTTTCAGAAAATCTTAAAATAGAGCTATTTCGGGGCTAAAAAGTTCCAATGTCAGATTTTTCTGGTACCCTAGAGGCAAAACTGTACCTAATGCCTTTTGTCCCATGTCTCTAGCCCTTCTAGAAGTATCCGTACTTTTTACCACCTGAGAAGTAGCTATATATATATAATGTAAAATAGGATGGTTTTTGAAGAGTTATACGAAATATGAATAAAATATAGAATTATTAAGAGAAATTCAAGGTACTGCGTAGCCTAGTGGTTAGCGTGGAGTCTCATAGCCAGAAGGTTATTGGATCAATGCTTGCCTGGATGTTGTATTTTTCTTTTTTTGGATTATTTTAAAAATTTTTTTTTTTCATTTTGTTTAAATTTTGTATTTTATTTTTTTTTTAATATATAACAGAAAAATGTTATATAAAAGTTTAAAGAAAATTTCCAAAAAAATATTCTTATAATAGTTTGAAAAAATTCGCAAAAATTTTAAGTACATAAATATGTATGTATGTATATTTTTTTTAAAGCTTCCTGAGTAATTTTTTTTAAGCTTTCTATATGAATTTAATAATATTCAAAACTGTAGAATATATAGAAATAAATTTTAAACGCATAATTATTAAATCATGGGAGTAAACATACAAAAATTAATTTTTCAAATAAAGAAAAGGTTTAGTCAAAAACAAAATAATAATTTTATTCATATATATGTATGTATGTATGTATGAATATATGTGTGTATGTGTATATGAATGGATTAGAATTGAAGATTTTGAAATTTTTCGTTCCAACATATGAACGTATGTACATATGAATGTATTAGAATCGAAAATTAAAAAAGAAACAAAAACAAAATAATAATTTATGTATGTAAAAATATATGTATGTATGTATATATGAATACATGTGTGTATGTATGTATATATGAATGGATTAGAATTGAAGATTTTAAAATTTTTCGTTCCAACATATGAACGTATGTACATATGAATGTATTAGAATCGAAAATTTTGAAATTTTGCTGTTGGAAAAATTAGAAATAAAATTATTAACACAAACACACGTTATTATGAATGTATACCTAGTTTTTTTAAAACTGCGGGTGAACATATAGAAATAAATTTCTCAAATAAAGAAAAGGTTTAGGTTAAAATAAAATAATAATTGTATTCAAATATATATATGTACATATGAATGTAATTTTTTTAAATAAAGAAAAGGTTTAGGCAAAAACAAAATAATAATTTTATTCAAATATATGTATGTATATATAAATGTATTAAAATTTAGCATTTTACAGTTTTCCGTTTGAAACAATAAAAATAAAATTCTAACTACATACGTACATACATATATTCTGTATGTACATATATTTTTTTAAAGCTTGCTGACGAAACGTAATGTTCAAAACAATAACAAATGAAATATTAATATTCAGATGTCACAAAACATCTGATGTCTGATAAAAGCTGACATTTATTTACGTTAAGATTAATTCGTTTATCCGCAACAAAAATATGTGAGATCATTATATTTTCAAATATTATTTATTTCTCGGTTTGTGTTTCTAATAATAAAAATAACGTAAAACGTATAATTTATTTCTTGGTTTGTGTTTCTAATTATAAAAAGTATAAAAGAAAAACGTGCTTTTGTTATACAAAAATTTTTTTAGAAAATCTTAAAATAGAGCTATTTCGGGGCTAAAAAGTTCCAATGTCAGATTTTTCTGGGACCCTAGAGGCAAAACTCTACCTAATGCCTTTTGTCCCATGTCTCTAGCCCTTCTAGAAGTACCCGTACTTTTTACCACCTAAGAAGTAGCTATATATATATAATGTAAAATAGGATGGTTTTTGAAGAGTTATACGAAATATGAATAAAATATAGAATTATTAAGAGAAATTCAAGGTACTGCGTAGCCTAGTGGTTAGCGTGGTAGTCTCATAGCCAGAAGGTTATTGGATCAATGCTTGCCTGGATGTTGTATTTTTCTTTTTTTGGATTATTTTAAAAATTTTTTTTTTATTTTGTTTAAATTTTGTATTTTATTTTTTTTTAATATATTACAGAAAAATGTTATATAAAAGTTTAAAGAAAATTTCCAAAAAAATATTCTTATAATAGTTTGGAAAAATTCGCAAAAATTTTAAGTACATAAATATGTATGTATGTATATTTTTTTTAAAGCTTCCTGAGTAATTTTTTTTAAGCTTTCTATATGAATTTAATAATATTCAAAACTGTAGAATATATAGAAATAAATTTTAAACGCATAATTATTAAATCATGGGAGTAAACTTACAAAAATTAATTTTTCAAATAAAGAAAAGGTTTAGTCAAAAACAAAATAATAATTTATGCATGTAAAAATATATGTATGTATGTATATATGAATACATGTGTGTATGTTGTATATATGAATGGATTAGAATTGAAGATTTTAAAATTTTTCGTTCCAACATATAAACGTATGTACATATGAATGTATTAGAATCGAAAATTTTGAAATTTTGCTGTTGGAAAAATTAGAAATAAAATTATTAACACAAACACACGTTATTATGAATGTATACCTAGTTTTTTTAAAACTGCGGGTGAACATATAGAAATAAATTTCTCAAATATAGAAAAGGTTTAGGTTAAAATAAAATAATAATTGTATTCAAATATATATATGTACATATGAATGTAATTTTTTTAAATAAAGAAAAGGTTTAGGCAAAAACAAAATAATAATTTTATTCAAATATATGTATGTATATATAAATGAATTAAAATTTAGCATTTTACAGTTTTCCGTTTGGAACAATAAAAATAAAATTCTAACTACATACGTACATACATATATTCTGTATGTACATATATTTTTTTAAAGCTTGCTGACGAAACGTAATGTTCAAAACAACAACAAATGAAATATTAATATTCAGATGTCACAAAACATCTGATGTCTGATAAAAGCTGACATTTATTTACGTTAAGATTAATTCGTTTATCCGCAACAAAAATATGTGAGATCATTATATTTTCAAATATTATTTATTTCTCGGTTTGTGTTTCTAATAATAAAAATAACGTAAAACGTATAATTTATTTCTTGGTTTGTGTTTCTAATTATAAAAAGTATAAAAGAAAAACGTGCTTTTGTTATACAAAAATTTTTTCAGAAAATCTTAAAATAGAGCTATTTCGGGGCTAAAAAGTTCCAATGTCAGATTTTTCTGGTACCCTAGAGGCAAAACTGTACCTAATGCCTTTTGTCCCATGTCTCTAGCCGTTCTAGAAGTATCCGTACTTTTTACCACCTGAGAAGTAGCTATATATATATAATGTAAAATAGGATGGTTTTTGAAGAGTTATACGAAATATGAATAAAATATAGAATTATTAAGAGAAATTCAAGGTACTGCGTAGCCTAGTGGTTAGCGTGGAGTCTCATAGCCAGAAGGTTATTGGATCAATGCTTGCCTGGATGTTGTATTTTTCTTTTTTTGGATTATTTTAAAAATTTTTTTTTTTCATTTTGTTTAAATTTTGTATTTTATTTTTTTTTTAATATATAACAGAAAAATGTTATATAAAAGTTTAAAGAAAATTTCCAAAAAAATATTCTTATAATAGTTTGAAAAAATTCGCAAAAATTTTAAGTACATAAATATGTATGTATGTATATTTTTTTTAAAGCTTCCTGAGTAATTTTTTTTAAGCTTTCTATATGAATTTAATAATATTCAAAACTGTAGAATATATAGAAATAAATTTTAAACGCATAATTATTAAATCATGGGAGTAAACATACAAAAATTAATTTTTCAAATAAAGAAAAGGTTTAGTCAAAAACAAAATAATAATTTTATTCATATATATGTATGTATGTATGTATGAATATATGTGTGTATGTGTATATGAATGGATTAGAATTGAAGATTTTGAAATTTTTCGTTCCAACATATGAACGTATGTACATATGAATGTATTAGAATCGAAAATTAAAAAAGAAACAAAAACAAAATAATAATTTATGTATGTAAAAATATATGTATGTATGTATATATGAATACATGTGTGTATGTATGTATATATGAATGGATTAGAATTGAAGATTTTAAAATTTTTCGTTCCAACATATGAACGTATGTACATATGAATGTATTAGAATCGAAAATTTTGAAATTTTGCTGTTGGAAAAATTAGAAATAAAATTATTAACACAAACACACGTTATTATGAATGTATACCTAGTTTTTTTAAAACTGCGGGTGAACATATAGAAATAAATTTCTCAAATAAAGAAAAGGTTTAGGTTAAAATAAAATAATAATTGTATTCAAATATATATATGTACATATGAATGTAATTTTTTTAAATAAAGAAAAGGTTTAGGCAAAAACAAAATAATAATTTTATTCAAATATATGTATGTATATATAAATGTATTAAAATTTAGCATTTTACAGTTTTCCGTTTGAAACAATAAAAATAAAATTCTAACTACATACGTACATACATATATTCTGTATGTACATATATTTTTTTAAAGCTTGCTGACGAAACGTAATGTTCAAAACAATAACAAATGAAATATTAATATTCAGATGTCACAAAACATCTGATGTCTGATAAAAGCTGACATTTATTTACGTTAAGATTAATTCGTTTATCCGCAACAAAAATATGTGAGATCATTATATTTTCAAATATTATTTATTTCTCGGTTTGTGTTTCTAATAATAAAAATAACGTAAAACGTATAATTTATTTCTTGGTTTGTGTTTCTAATTATAAAAAGTATAAAAGAAAAACGTGCTTTTGTTATACAAAAATTTTTTTAGAAAATCTTAAAATAGAGCTATTTCGGGGCTAAAAAGTTCCAATGTCAGATTTTTCTGGGACCCTAGAGGCAAAACTCTACCTAATGCCTTTTGTCCCATGTCTCTAGCCCTTCTAGAAGTACCCGTACTTTTTACCACCTAAGAAGTAGCTATATATATATAATGTAAAATAGGATGGTTTTTGAAGAGTTATACGAAATATGAATAAAATATAGAATTATTAAGAGAAATTCAAGGTACTGCGTAGCCTAGTGGTTAGCGTGGTAGTCTCATAGCCAGAAGGTTATTGGATCAATGCTTGCCTGGATGTTGTATTTTTCTTTTTTTGGATTATTTTAAAAATTTTTTTTTTATTTTGTTTAAATTTTGTATTTTATTTTTTTTTAATATATTACAGAAAAATGTTATATAAAAGTTTAAAGAAAATTTCCAAAAAAATATTCTTATAATAGTTTGGAAAAATTCGCAAAAATTTTAAGTACATAAATATGTATGTATGTATATTTTTTTTAAAGCTTCCTGAGTAATTTTTTTTAAGCTTTCTATATGAATTTAATAATATTCAAAACTGTAGAATATATAGAAATAAATTTTAAACGCATAATTATTAAATCATGGGAGTAAACATACAAAAATTAATTTTTCAAATAAAGAAAAGGTTTAGTCAAAAACAAAATAATAATTTTATTCATATATATGTATGTATGTATGTATGAATATATGTGTGTATGTATATATGAATGGATTAGAATTGAAGATTTTGAAATTTTTCGTTCCAACATATGAACGTATGTACATATGAATGTATTAGAATCGAAAATTAAAAAAGAAACAAAAACAAAATAATAATTTATGTATGTAAAAATATATGTATGTATATATATATGAATACATGTGTGTATGTATGTATATATGAATGGATTAGAATTGAAGATTTTAAAATTTTTCGTTGCAACATATGAACGTATGTACATATGAATGTATTAGAATCGAAAATTTTGAAATTTTGCTGTTGGAAAAATTAGAAATAAAATTATTAACACAAACACACGTTATTATGAATGTATACCTAGTTTTTTTAAAACTGCGGGTGAACATATAGAAATAAATTTCTCAAATAAAGAAAAGGTTTAGGTTAAAATAAAATAATAATTGTATTCAAATATATATATGTACATATGAATGTAATTTTTTTAAATAAAGAAAAGATTTAGGCAAAAACAAAATAATAATTTTATTCAAATATATGTATGTATATATAAATGTATTAAAATTTAGCATTTTACAGTTTTCCGTTTGGAGCAATAAAAATAAAATTCTAACTACATACGTACATACATATATTTTGTATGTACATATATTTTTTTAAAGCTTGCTGACGAAACGTAATGTTAAAAACAATAACAAATGAAATATTAATATTCAGATGTCACAAAACATCTGATGTCTGATAAAAGCTGACATTTATTTACGTTAAGATTAATTCGTTTATCCGCAACAAAAATATGTGAGATCATTATATTTTCAAATATTATTTATTTCTCGGTTTGTGTTTCTAATAATAAAAATAACGTAAAACGTATAATTTATTTCTTGGTTTGTGTTTCTAATTATAAAAAGTATAAAAGAAAAACGTGCTTTTGTTATACAAAAATTTTTTCAGAAAATCTTAAAATAGAGCTATTTCGGGGCTAAAAAGTTCCAATGTCAGATTTTTCTGGGACCCTAGAGGCAAAACTCTACCTAATGCCTTTTGTCCCATGTCTCTAGCCCTTCTAGAAGTACCCGTACTTTTTACCACCTAAGAAGTAGCTATATATATATAATGTAAAATAGGATGGTTTTTGAAGAGTTATACGAAATATGAATAAAATATAGAATTATTAAGGCAAATTCAAGGTACTGCGTAGCCTAGTGGTTAGCGTGGTAGTCTCATAGCCAGAAGGTTATTGGATCAATGCTTGCCTGGATGTTGTATTTTTCTTTTTTTGGATTATTTTAAAAATTTTTTTTTTATTTTGTTTAAATTTTGTGTTTTATTTTTTTTTAATATATAACAGATAAATGTTATATAAAAGTTTAAAGAAAATTTCCAAAAAAAATATTCTTATAATAGTTTGGAAAAATTCGCAAAAATTTTAAGTACAAAAATATGTATGTATGTATATTTTTTTAAAGCTTCCTGAGTAATTTTTTTAAGCTTTCCATATGAATTTAATATTATTCAAAACTGTAGAATATATAGAAATAAATTTTAAACGCATAATTATTATATCATGGGAGTAAACTTACAAAAATTAATTTTTCAAATAAAGAAAAGATTTAGTCAAAAACAAAATAATAATTTATGTATGTAAAAATATGTGTATGAATGTATATATGAATATATGTGTGTATGTATATATGAATGGATTAGAATTGAAGATTTTAAAATTTTTCGTTCCAACATATGAACGTATGTACATATTAATGTATTAGAATCGAATATTTTGAAATTTTGCTGTTGGAAAAATTATAAATAAAATTATAAATGCAAACATACATAATTATGAATGGATACCTGTTTTTTTTAAACTGTGGGTAAACATATAGGATTGAATTTTAAACATAAAGAAGAGGTTTAGTCAAAAACAAAGTAATAATTTATGTATGTAAAAATATGTGTATGAATGTATATATGAATATATGTATGTATGTATATATGAATGGATTGGAATTTAGCATTTTTTACAGGTTTTCGCTCGAAAAATAAAAATAAAATTTTAGGTAGATACATACGTACATAAATTGTGTATGTATGTATATTTTTTTAAAGCTTGCTGGCGAAACATAATATTCAAAACAATAACAAATGAAGTATTAATATTCAGTTGCCGCACAAAACATCTGATGTCTTTTATAAAATCTGACATTTATTTAAGTTTATTTCGATTTTTCGAAATTAAAATATATGTGAGATCATTGCATTTTCAAATATTATTTATTTCTCGGTTTGTGTTTCTAATAATAAAAATAACGTAAAACGTATCATTTATTTCTTGGTTTGTGTTTCTAATTATAAAAAGTATAAAAGAAAAACGTGCTTTTGTTATACAAAAATTTTTTCAGAAAATCTTAAAATAGAGCTATTTCGGGGCTAAAAAGTTCCAATGTCAGATTTTTCTGGTACCCTAGAGGCAAAACTCTACCTAATGCCTTTTGTCCCATGTCTCTAGCCCTTCTAGAAGTACCCGTACTTTTTACCAACTGAGAAGTAGCTATATATATATAATGTAAAATAGGATGGTTTTTGAAGAGTTATACGAAATATGAATAAAATATAGAATTAATAAGAGAAATTCAAGGTACTGCGTAGCCTAGTGGTTAGCGTGGTAGTCTCATAGCCAGAAGGTTATTGGATCAATGCTTGCCTGGATGTCGTCGTATTTTTATTTTTTTGCATTATTTTAAAATTTTTTTTTTATTTTATTTAAATTTTGTGTTTTATTTTTTTTTAATATATAACAGATAAATGTTATATAAAAGTTTAAAGAAAATTTCCAAAAAATTATTCTTATAATAGTTTGGAAAAATTCGCATAAATTTTAAGTACATAAATATGTATGTATGTATGTATATTTTTTTTAAAGCTTCCTGAGTAATGTTTTTAAGCTTTCTATATGAATTTAATAATGTTCAAAACTGTAGAATATATAGAAATAAATTTTAAACGCATAATTATTATATCATGGGGGTAAACTTACAAAAATTAATTTCTCAAATAAAGAAAAGGTTTAGTCAAAAACAAAATAATAATTTTATTCATATATATGTATGTATGTATGAATATATGTGTGTATGTATATATGAATGGATTAGAATTGAAGATTTTGAAATTTTTCGTTCCAACATATGAACGTATGTACATATGAATGTATTAGAATCGAAAATTAAAAAAGAAACAAAAACAAAATAATAATTTATGTATGTAAAAATATATGTATGTATGTATATATGAATACATGTGTGTATGTATGTATATATGAATGGATTAGAATTGAAGATTTTAAAATTTTTCGTTCCAACATATGAACGTATGTACATATGAATGTATTAGAATCGAAAATTTTGAAATTTTGCTGTTGGAAAAATTAAAAATAAAATTATTAACACAAACACACGTTATTATGAATGTATACCTAGTTTTTTTAAAACTGCGGGTGAACATATAGAAATAAATTTCTCAAATAAAGAAAAGGTTTAGGTTAAAATAAAATAATAATTGTATTCAAATATATATATGTACATATGAATGTAATTTTTTTAAATAGAGAAAAGGTTTAGGCAAAAACAAAATAATAATTTTATTCAAATATATGTATGTATATATAAATGTATTAAAATTTAGCATTTTACAGTTTTCCGTTTGGAACAATAAAAATAAAATTCTAACTACATACGTACATACATATATTCTGTATGTACATATATTTTTTTAAAGCTTGCTGACGAAACGTAATGTTCAAAACAATAACAAATGAAATATTAATATTCAGATGTCACAAAACATCTGATGTCTGATAAAAGCTGACATTTATTTACGTTAAGATTAATTCGTTTATCCGAAACAAAAATATGTGAGATCATTATATTTTCAAATATTATTTATTTATCGGTTTGTGTTTCTAATAATAAAAATAACGTAAAACGTATCATTTATTTCTTGGTTTGTGTTTCTAATTATAAAAAGTATAAAAGAAAAACGTGCTTTTGTTATACAAAAATTTTTTCAGAAAATCTTAAAATAGAGCTATTTCGGGGCTAAAAAGTTCCAATGCCAGATTTTCTGGTACCCTAGAGGCAAAACTCTACCTAATGCCTTTTGTCCCATGTCTCTAGCCCTTCTAGAAGTACCCGTACTTTTTACCACCTGAGAAGTAGCTATATATATATAATGTAAAATAGGATGGTTTTTGAAGAGTTATACGAAATATGAATAAAATATAGAATTAATAAGAGAAATTCAAGGCACTGCGTAGCCTAGTGGTTAGCGTGGTAGTCTCATAGCCAGAAGGTTATTGGATCAATGCTTGCCTGGATGTCGTCGTATTTTTATTTTTTTGCATTATTTTAAAATTTTTTTTTTATTTTATTTAAATTTTGTGTTTTATTTTTTTTTAATATATAACAGATAAATGTTATATAAAAGTTTAAAGAAAATTTCCAAAAAAATATTCTTATAATAGTTTGGAAAAATTCGCAAAAATTTTAAGTACATAAATATGTATGTATGTATATTTTTTTAAAGCTTCCTGAGTAATTTTTTTAAGCTTTCCATATGAATTTAATAATGTTCAAAACTGTAGAATATATAGAAATAAATTTTAAACGCATAATTATTATATCATGGGGGTAAACTTACAAAAATTAATTTCTCAAAAAAAGAAAAGGTTTAGTCAAAAACAAAATAATAATTTTATTCATATATATGTATGTATGTATGAATATATGTGTGTATGTATATATGAATTGATTAGAATTGAAGATTTTGAAATTTTTCGTTCCAACATATGAACGTATGTACATATGAATGTATTAGAATCGAAAATTTTGAAATTTTGCTGTTGGAAAAATTAAAAATAAAATTATTAACACAAACACACGTTATTATGAATGTAAACCTAGTTTTTTTAAAACTGCGGCTGAACATATAGGAATAAATTTCTCAAATAAAGAAAAGGTTTAGGTTAAAATAAAATAATAATTGTATTCAAATATATATATGTACATATGAATGTAATTTTTTTAAATAAAGAAAAGGTTTAGGCAAAAACAAAATAATAATTTTATTCAAATATATGTATGTATATATAAATGTATTAAAATTTAGCATTTTACAGTTTTCCGTTTGGAACAATAAAAATAAAATTCTAACTACATACGTACATACATATATTCTGTATGTACATATATTTTTTTAAAGCTTGCTGACGAAACGTAATGTTCAAAACAATAACAAATGAAATATTAATATTCAGATGTCACAAAACATCTGATGTCTGATAAAAGCTGACATTTATTTACGTTAAGATTAATTCGTTTATCCGAAACAAAAATATGTGAGATCATTATATTTTCAAATATTATTTATTTATCGGTTTGTGTTTCTAATAATAAAAATAACGTAAAACGTATAATTTATTTCTTGGTTTGTGTTTCTAATTATAAAAAGTATAAAAGAAAAACGTGCTTTTGTTATACAAAAATTTTTTCAGAAAATCTTAAAATAGAGCTATTTCGGGGCTAAAAAGTTCCAATGCCAGATTTTTCTGGTACCCTAGAGGCAAAACTCTACCTAATGCCTTTTGTCCCATGTCTCTAGCCCTTCTAGAAGTACCCGTACTTTTTACCACCTGAGAAGTAGCTATATATATATAATGTAAAATAGGATGGTTTTTGAAGAGTTATACGAAATATGAATAAAATATAGAATTAATAAGAGAAATTCAAGGCACTGCGTAGCCTAGTGGTTAGCGTGGTAGTCTCATAGCCAGAAGGTTATTGGATCAATGCTTGCCTGGATGTCGTCGTATTTTTATTTTTTTGCATTATTTTAAAATTTTTTTTTTATTTTATTTAAATTTTGTGTTTTATTTTTTTTTAATATATAACAGATAAATGTTATATAAAAGTTTAAAGAAAATTTCCAAAAAAATATTCTTATAATAGTTTGGAAAAATTCGCAAAAATTTTAAGTACATAAATATGTATGTATGTATATTTTTTTAAAGCTTCCTGAGTAATTTTTTTAAGCTTTCCATATGAATTTAATAATGTTCAAAACTGTAGAATATATAGAAATAAATTTTAAACGCATAATTATTATATCATGGGGGTAAACTTACAAAAATTAATTTCTCAAATAAAGAAAAGGTTTAGTCAAAAACAAAATAATAATTTTATTCATATATATGTATGTATGTATGAATATATGTGTGTATGTATATATGAATGGATTAGAATTGAAGATTTTGAAATTTTTCGTTCCAACATATGAACGTATATACATATGAATGTATTAGAATCGAAAATTAAAAAAGAAACAAAAACAAAATAATAATTTATGTATGTAAAAATATATGTATGTATGTATATATGAATACATGTGTGTATGTATGTATATATGAATGGATTAGAATTGAAGATTTTAAAATTTTTCGTTCCAACATATGAACGTATGTACATATGAATGTATTAGAATCGAAAATTTTGAAATTTTGCTGTTGGAAAAATTAAAAATAAAATTATTAACACAAACACACGTTATTATGAATGTATACCTAGTTTTTTTAAAATTGCGGGTGAACATATAGAAATAAATTTCTCAAATAAAGAAAAGGTTTAGGTTAAAATAAAATAATAATTGTATTCAAATATATATATGTACATATGAATGTAATTTTTTTAAATAAAGAAAAGGTTTAGGCAAAAACAAAATAATAATTTTATTCAAATATATGTATGTATATATAAATGTATTAAAATTTAGCATTTTACAGTTTTCCGTTTGGAACAATAAAAATAAAATTCTAACTACATACGTACATACATATATTCTGTATGTACATATATTGTTTTAAAGCTTGTTGACGAAACGTAATGTTAAAAACAATAACAAATGAAATATTAATATTCAGATGTCACAAAACATCTGATGTCTGATAAAAGCTGACATTTATTTACGTTAAGATTAATTCGTTTATCCGCAACAAAATATGTGAGATCATTATATTTTCAAATATTATTTATTTATCGGTTTGTGTTTCTAATAATAAAAATAACGTAAAACGTATCATTTATTTCTTGGTTTGTGTTTCTAATTATAAAAAGTATAAAAGAAAAACGTGCTTTTGTTATACAAAAATTTTTTCAGAAAATCTTAAAATAGAGCTATTTCGGGGCTAAAAAGTTCCAATGTCAGATTTTTCTGGGATCCTAGAGGCAAAACTCTATCTAATGCCTTTTGTCCCATGTCTCTAGCCCTTCTAGAAGTACCCGTACTTTTTACCACCTGAGAAGTAGCTATATATATATAATGTAAAATAGGATGGTTTTTGAAGAGTTATACGAAATATGAATAAAATATAGAATTATTAAGGCAAATTCAAGGTACTGCGTAGCCTAGTGGTCAGCGTGGTAGTCTCATAGCCAGAAGGTTATTGGATCAATGCTTGCCTGGATGTCGTCGTATTTTTATTTTTTTGCATTATTTTAAAATTTTTTTTTTATTTTATTTAAATTTTGTGTTTTATTTTTTTTTAATATATAACAGATAAATGTTATATAAAAGTTTAAAGAAAATTTCCAAAAAAATATCCTTATAATAGTTTGGAAAAATTCGCAAAAATTTTAAGTACATAAATATGTATGTATGTATATTTGTTTTAAAGCTTCCTGAGTAATTTTTTTAAGCTTTCCATATGAATTTAATATTATTCAAAACTGTAGAATATATAGAAATAAATTTTAAACGCATAATTATTATATCATGGGAGTAAACTTACAAAAATTAATTTTTCAAATAAAGAAAAGGTTTAGTCAAAAACAAAATAATAATTTATGTATGTAAAAATATGTGTATGAATGTATATATGAATATATGTGTGTATGTATATATGAATGGATTAGAATTGAAGATTTTAAAATTTTTCGTTCCAACATATGAACGTATGTACATATGAATGTATTAGAATCGAAAATTTTGAAATTTTGCTGTTGGAAAAATTATAAATAAAATTATAAATGCAAACATACATAATTATGAATGTATGCCTAGTTTTTTTAAAACTGCGGGTGAACATATAGAAATAAATTTCTCAAATAAAGAAAAGGTTTAGGTTAAAATAAAATAATAATTGTATTCAAATATATATATGTACATATGAATGTAATTTTTCAAATAAAGAAAAGGTTTAGGCAAAAACAAAATAATAATTTTATTCAAA
The DNA here is from genome assembly GCF_029603195.1 of Condylostylus longicornis. Classification (NCBI taxonomy): domain Eukaryota; kingdom Metazoa; phylum Arthropoda; class Insecta; order Diptera; family Dolichopodidae; genus Condylostylus; species Condylostylus longicornis. The sequence goes on from NW_026578096.1 coordinate 402,114, forward strand.
TATATGTATGTACATATAAATGTATTAAAATTTAGCATTTTACAGTTTTCCGTTTGGAACAATAAAAATAAAATTCTAACTACATACGTACATACATATATTCTGTATGTACATATATTGTTTTAAAGCTTGCTGACGAAACGTAATGTTAAAAACAATAACAAATGAAATATTAATATTCAGATGTCACAAAACATCTGATGTCTGATAAAAGCTGACATTTATTTACGTTAAGATTAATTCGTTTATCCGAAACAAAAATATGTGAGATCATTATATTTTCAAATATTATTTATTTCTCGGTTTGTGTTTCTAATAAAAAAAATAACGTAAAACGTATCATTTATTTCTTGATTTGTGTTTCTAATTATAAAAAGTATAAAAGAAAAACGTGCTTTTGTTATACAAAAATTTTTTCAGAAAATCTTAAAATAGAGCTATTTCGGGGCTAAAAAGTTCCAATGTCAGATTTTTCTGGTACCCTAGAGGCAAAACTCTACCTAATGCCTTTTGTCCCATGTCTCTAGCCCTTCTAGAAGTACCCGTACTTTTTACCACCTGAGAAGTAGCTATATATATATAATAATGTAAAATATGATGGTTTTTGATGAGTTATACGAAATATGAATAAAATATAGAATTATTAAGGCAAATTCAAGGTACTGCGTAGCCTAGTGGTTAGCGTGGTAGTCTCATAGCCAGAAGGTTATTGGATCAATGCTTGCCTGGATGTCGTCGTATTTTTATTTTTTTGCATTATTTTAAAATTTTTTTTTTATTTTATTTAAATTTTGTGTTTTATTTTTTTTTAATATATAACAGATAAATGTTATATAAAAGTTTAAAGAAAATTTCCAAAAAAATATTCTTATAATAGTTTGGAAAAATTCGCAAAAATTTTAAGTACATAAATATGTATGTATGTATATTTTTTTAAAGCTTCCTGAGTAATTTTTTTAAGCTTTCCATATGAATTTAATATTATTCAAAACTGTAGAATATATAGAAATAAATTTTAAACGCATAATTATTATATCATGAGAGTAAACTTACAAAAATTAATTTTTCAAATAAAGAAAAGGTTTAGTCAAAAACAAAATAATAATTTATGTATGTAAAAATATATGTATGTATGAATATATGAATATATGTGTGTATGTATATATGAATGGATTAGAATTGAAGATTTTAAAATTTGTCGTTCCAACATATGAACGTATGTACATATGAATGTATTAGAATCGAAAATTTTGAAATTTTGCTGTTGGAAAAATTATAAATAAAATTATAAATGCAAACATACATAATTATGAATGTATACCTAGTTTTTTTAAAACTGCGGGTGAACATATAGAAATAAATTTCTCAAATAAAGAAAAGGTTTAGGTTAAAATAAAATAATAATTGTATTCAAATATATATATGTACATATGAATGTAATTTTTCAAATAAAGAAAAGGTTTAGGCAAAAACAAAATAATAATTTTATTCAAATATATGTATGTACATATAAATGTATTAAAATTTAGCATTTTACAGTTTTCCGTTTGGAACAATAAAAATAAAATTCTAACTACATACGTACATACATATATTCTGTATGTACATATATTTTTTTAAAGCTTGCTGACGAAACGTAATGTTCAAAACAATAACAAATGAAATATTAATATTCAGATGTCACAAAACATCTGATGTCTGATAAAAGCTGACATTTATTTACGTTAAGATTAATTCGTTTATCCGAAACAAAAATATGTGAGATCATTATATTTTCAAATATTATTTATTTCTCGGTTTGTGTTTCTAATAATAAAAATAACGTAAAACGTATCATTTATTTCTTGATTTGTGTTTCTAATTATAAAAAGTATAAAAGAAAAACGTGCTTTTGTTATACAAAAATTTTTTCAGAAAATCTTAAAATAGAGCTATTTCTGGGCTAAAAAGTTCCAATGTCAGATTTTTCTGGGACCCTGGAGGCAAAACTCTATCTAATGCCTTTTGTCCCATGTCTCTAGCCCTTCTAGAAGTACCCGTACTTTTTACCACCTGAGAAGTAGCTATATATATATAATAATGTAAAATATGATGGTTTTTGATGAGTTATACGAAATATGAATAAAATATAGAATTATTAAGGGAAATTCAAGGTACTGCGTAGCATAGTAGTTAGCGTGGTAGTCTCATAGCCAGAAGGTTATTGGATCAATGCTTGCCTGGATGTTGTCGTGTTTTTATTTTTTTGCATTATTTTAAAATTTTTTTTTTTATTTTGTTTAAATTTTGTGTTTTATTTTTTTTTTTAATATATAACAGATAAATGTTATATAAAAGTTTAAAGAAAATTTCCAAAAAAATATTCTTATAATAGTTTGGAAAAATTCGCAAAAATTTTAAGTACATAAATATGTATGTATGTATATTTGTTTTAAAGCTTCCTGAGTAATTTTTTTAAGCTTTCTATATGAATTTAATAATATTCAAAACTGTAGAATATATAGAAATAAATTTTAAACGCATAATTATTATATCATGGGGGTAAACTTACAAAAATTAATTTCTTAAATAAAGAAAAGGTTTAGTCAAAAACAAAATAATAATTTATGTATGTAAAAATATATGTATGTATGCATATATGAATATATGTGTGTATGTATATATGAATGGATTAGAATTGAAGATTTTAAAATTTTTCGTTCCAACATATGAACGTATGTACATATGAATGTATTAGAATCGAAAATTTTGAAATTTTGCTGTTGGAAAAATTAGAAATAAAATTATAAATGCAAACATACATAATTATGAATGGATACCTGTTTTTTTTAAACTGTGGGTAAACATATAGGATTGAATTTTAAACATAAAGAAAAGGTTTCGTCAAAAACAAAATAATAATTTATGTATGTAAAAATATATGTATGTATGCATATATGAATATATGTATGTGTGTATATATGAATGGATTGGAATTTAGCATTTCAAAGGTTTTCGCTCGAACAATGAAAATAAAATTTTAGGTAGATACATACGTACATAAATTGTGTATGTATATTTTTTTTAAAGCTTGCTGACGAAACATAATATTCAAAACAATAACAAATGAAGCATTAATATTCAGTTGCCACAAAACATCTGATGTCTTTTATAAAATCTGACATTTATTTAAGTTTATTTCGATTTTTCGAAATTAAAATATATGTGAGATCATTGTATTTTCGAATATTATTTATTTCTCGTTCTCGGTTTGTGTTTCTAATAATAGGAAGTATTATTATTAAGAACGTGATTGATCGTCAAACGATACGGTTGAATTTTTAAAGAACGGTTAATCAAAAATTTAATTTAATAAAAATTGCGTAATATTATATGCACAAAATAGTAGTTGGCGTAAGTTTAAAGCGGTTTGTTGCAGGCAATCATAGGATGACTGATTGTGAAACCTGTAAGAGAAGAATAACTGGCGGGAACGGTATTCGCTGTGCCGGAGTGTGTAACAAAATCTACCACACTACAGCGAAGTGTGCTGGTCTCGATGAGTACCAGATCGGTATTATTGAAAGTAATAATAAAATTAGATTTATGTGTGATGAATGTATATTATATATACAAAATGTTGATATGGTACTGCAAAAAATGGACTGCGCAGTGCAAAAAAACAATGAATATTTAAAGGAATACAAGTGCGATTTCGAAAACGCGTTAAAACGTAATGAAAACGAGGTAATGGGACTTTTAAGATCAATCGAAGAACGGTATATGGAACGATTACATGAAATAAAAAATGAACAAAAAAAAGAGATTAAAAAAATGGTTAAAATAACCGAAAATTTTAAAGTGGAAAGTGAAAAATTGAATGTAGTGCTAAATAACCAAACAGAAAAACTTAATAAAACGATTGTGCACTCGATAAAAAAAATGATGAGTTATGCACAAACATAAGTAATGCTAAAATAAACAATGTAGGTCATTCAGTGTCATTCGCCGATATCTTGAAAAATAATAAAGAAAATAAAAATTCAGTGCCGATAATGAAAAAACACTTGCCATTAATTGTAAAACCTAAGCAAAAACAAAAGAGTGAAAAAACAAAAAAAGATCTTAATACAAAGGTAGATCCAAAAGACTTAAAAATAAAAAATGTGGAAAGTAAAATGAATGGCATTATATTGATCGAGACTGATTCAAAAGAAAATAGAGAAAAAATTAAAACCGAATTACAAAAAAAAATTCAAGGTGATTATGATATTAAAATACCGAAGGAAATTAAACCAAAAATAGAGATAGTGCATATGAATAACGGTTTCAGTGAGAGTGAATTAATAGAAAAATTGAAAAAACAAAATGAGGTATTAGAAAGAGCTGAAATGAAAATCATAAATTTGCGAACGGTGAAAAAATTTAATAGGGAAATGAAGAATGCCATTATAGAAGTCGATAAAGAATCTTTTCCAAAAATATTGAATATTCAAAAATTATGCATTGGTTGGGAAAGATGTAAGGTTTTCGATGCCATCTCAGTAAAAAGGTGTTTCAAATGCAGTGGCTTCAATCATAAATCTACAGAATGTAGGAATGAGGAAACGTGTTTGAAATGCACAAAAAATCATAAAACTAGTGAATGTACCGAAAAACCGGTTGACATATGTGTAAATTGCAAAAGAGCTAACGAGAAATTTAAACTGGGATTAGATATAAAACATAACTCATTAAGTAACCAGTGTGAGGTCTATAAAAAAAAACTAAACGAACTAAAACAAAAAATAGGCTACTAGCAATTAGAGAAATGTGAAAGGCACGGCTACTCTGCAGATGATATTAACAGTAATGAGGATAATACTAATGTTGACAAGAACAATAATGATAATGATAAAAATAATAAAATTAATAATAATAAAAATAATAATAGTAGTAATAGTAATAGTAGCTACGATGATTATAATGTTGATGATAATAATAATGATGATGATGAAAATAATAATAATAGTGGTAATATTAATTATTTTAAAACTAATAGTGATAGTATCAGTGTTAAGAGTAATATTAGTAGTAACAATGATAATGAATTTGTTAATAAGCAAAAGTTACATAATGGGAAAATTTTTAAGATTATTCCCAAATTTTGGTTGAAAAAGAATCCGAACACCAAAATTAGCACATATAAAATATATAATAGTGCTGAGACGATTAGTGACAATAATAATGGTAGTAATAATAATAACATTAATAATAATAATAATAATAATAATAATAATAATAATAATAATAATAATAATAATAATAATCATAACAATCATAATAATGATAGTGTTAATGACAATGAGAAAAATAGCAATTATAATAATCATGATAATGATAGTGTTAATGGCAACAGGAAAAATAGCAATTACAAAAACTGGGTTAAAGGAGAAGTATTAAATCCACAAGTAGACGGTGATAAGCTGAAACAAAATAGCAAAATAGATGATTCCTTTTTAGATCCAATGGCTCCACCAATTGTAAAACTTACAAAAAAAGCAATTGAAAGTGATGATAAAATTTTTGTATTATCTCGGCTTAGAGATCATAGAATATACAACAATGTAAGAATTTTTCTTGCGTACTTCTATGATCAAGATGATATCTGCTATGATGGTATGACACAAACAAGCATGAAAGTGCTTATCGATCAAGAGGTATTACCAACGGATCCTCAAGAGTTGTGTAATATATACTTTAAATATCATGAAACAATAGGAGTAAAAAGGGAAAAAGTCATACAAGATCTTAAGATGTATAGACGCCATATCGACAATAAATACAGAGAATACCTCCAGAAAGTACGAGTGAGTTGGCAAAATTATATGTTAAGTATACCATAATGATGACAAACAAAAATTTAAATCAAATAGGTAATTTAAACATCTTATACTTAAACATATGCAGCATTAGACATAAGATTCTGGAACTTGAAGCGTTAATACACAGTTATGAAAATGTGGATGTAGTTATTCTCACGGAAGTTTGGATTTTCGAAAATGAAGTCGACACGTATAACATTCAAAACTTTAAAGCTATTTATAACTGCAGAAATGAAAGGAGAGGTGGTGGTACAGCGATTTTTGTGAATAACAAATTAAACTTCAATGAAATTGAAAAAAATGAAAAATATAATTTTACTGTCATTGAAATCTTAAACACTCAGCCTAAAGTTAAGATTGGTACCTTCTACAAAGCACCTTGTGAAAATAGTACACTATTTATTGAACATTTGGAAACAAAAATAGATCAGCTATCACAATGTATTTTCTTTGCGGATGTAAATATAAATCTTCTGGAGAAAAACAACTTAGTAATCAAATACATGGACGTGATAAACATCTCTGGGTATAATTTTATAAACAAAATGCACAGTACAAGGCAAACAGCGGCTACTAGCACATTAATTGATCATATTGTATCAAATATTGATGACGAGCACAAAATTACGTATAAAATTGAAGAGAACGACATATCTGATCATAAAACTGCTATTGTTGGTATTGAGTTAACAAAACATGTGATAAAACCATACACCAAACTCGCACATACTAGAACAGATTATGTTAAAATGTGTGAAATAGTCACTAATGAGCTAGCAAAGATAAATATTACTGAAGTAGATGAATTAATTCATATACTTCAGAAGACAAAAGAAAATTGTACTACAACAAAAACTGTAAGGTCAAGAAGTAACACGTGGATTACTCATACAATTATTAAACAATTAAAGATTAGGCGCTCCTTATATGAAGCACATAAAAAGGAACCTAGTAACACAATAAAAAAGAATAAGTACCTGAAAATGAAAAAGAAAGTGAGTAAACTTATTCTGGAGGCTAAGAATAAACATATCAACAATAGTGTAGAAAAAGCTGGAAATGACAGCCGAAAACTGTGGAACGTAATAAATTATACAATTAAAAATAATGATGATGAAATTAGCGACAGTATTTGTAATTTACTCAAACCAAATGGTGAATCAACTAATTCAGATACAGAAACCGCCAACTTATTAAATAAATATTTTAATGAAATTGGGGAAAAAATATTAAATAATATCAGCACTAATAATATGCCGAATACAGTTCGAAATTCAATAAATCAAAGATCTGTATTTTTAGTACCGGTAACCGAAAATGAAATTGTTGAGATTACTTCAAATCTGAATAGGCATGCTGCACCAGGATCTGATGGAATAACAGTTAGCCACATTCAGCAATTAATACATATTATTAAAAAACCGTTATGTGATATGATGAATTTATGCCTCACTAACGGAATTTATCCTGAATGCTTGAAAAAGGCTGTAATTGTACCCATTCATAAAGATGGAAATAAAACGGACTGTGGTAATTATAGGCCAATATCTATACTAAATTCTATAAGTAAGATATATGAAAAGGCTATTAATAAACGAATCCGTAGCTTTGTTGAATCAACAATCGGCTTTAACAAAAATCAATATGGCTTCATAGAAGGAAGTGGTACTGACTCTGCTGTTTCAGTAACACTAGATCATGTATATGACGCTTTAGATTAAGGATATTACGTTGCGGGTGCTTTTATCGATTTAAGTAAAGCATTTGATGTGGTTAATCATAGCCGACTTCTAGAATTTCTTGAAGATTTGGGAATTAGAGGCACAGCAAATAGTTTATTCAGAAGTTAATTATCGAATAGAATGCATAGTGTCCGAATCAGAAATACGAAAAGCGCTGAATTACGTATAAACACGGGTGTACCACAAGGATCTCTATTGGGACCACTTCTGTATTTATTATATGTTATGAATCTTTCTAATTGTAACATGGAATCAAAGTACACAATATATGCTGACGACACAAACCTCATAGCAAAAGCAAAAACCTTGAGTGAATTAGAAAATATAGTAAATAAAGATATCACGGTCTATATGGATTGGCTCAGCGGCAATGGCCTTTGCATGAATGCTAAAAAAACGAATTATGTGGTATTTAAAAAACCAAAAAAAAAAATATCATGAAATTACTATAAAAGCCGGGAATGATGTGATACAAAGAACGGAACATGTAAAATATCTGGGCATCTATATAGATGAAAATTTAAAATGGGATAAACATATTAAGCAGTTAAAAAAAGTATTATTCCAATCACTATGGCAATTAAAAGAGCAGGTGGTGTTCCAGCTAAAGCAGCGAAATTAATATACAGCGGGCACATATTATCTAAAATTCGTTACAATATATGCAACTGGAGTATTTGTACTAAATTTCATATTAATCAAATGGGTGTAGTCATGAACAGAAGTTTAAAAACATTATATAATTTGAATCCAAGAATGGCCACTAAGGAACTATACATAAAAACAAATGAATTAGATATAAACCAGCTTATATATTTCGAGAAGTGCAAATTTGTTTTCAAAATAACAAACAAAAAAATGAAAACATCGTTATTGATTCCAACAATAGATATGGTACATAATTATAATACTAGGCAGAGAAGGCATCTCATGGTACCGAAAGCATGTACATCGATGAAGTTGAAAGGCCTAAAATGCAGTGCAATAAGGATATTTAATACATTACCGGATGATATCACGAATTGTAAAGGAGTAAATGAATTTAAAACTAAATTAAGAAGATATATAAAAAATTTTAGAAAATAAAAAACCAATTTGGATTTTTTTTTATAAAAAAAATTAGTTTGTAAGATTAATTTTAGTTTTAATTTCTTATACACAATTTTATATGAATTGTTTGAAATTAAATAATAAATGAATAAATAAATAAATAAATAAATAAATAAATGAATATTATTTCATTTGCTGGTTTGCGTTTCTAGTAATATAAAGTATAAAAGAAAAAGGCGCTTTTGTTATACAAAATTTTTTTCAGAAAATGTTAAAATAGAGCTATTTCGGGGCTAAAAAGTTCCAATGTCAGATTTTTCTGGGACCCTAGAGGCAAAACTCTATCTAATGCCCTTTGTCCCATGTCTCTAGCCCTTCTAGAAGTACCCGTACTTTTTACCACCTGAGAAGCAGCTATATATATATAATGTAAAATATGATGGTTTTTGATGAGTTATACGAAATATGAATAAAATTTAGAATTATTAAGGGAAATTCAAGGTACTGCGTAGCCTAGTGGTTAGCGTGGTAGTCTCGTAGCCAGAAGGTTATTGGATCAATGTTTGCCTGGATGTTGTCGTGTTTTTATTTTTTTGAATTATTTTAAAATTTTTTCTTGATATTTTATTTCTAATTTTTCCAACAGCAAAATTTCAAAATTTTCGATTCTAATACATTCATATGTACATACGTTCATATATTGAAACGAAAAATTTTAAAATCTTCAATTCTAATCCATTCATATATACATAAACACATATATTCATATATACATACATACATATATATTTACATACATAAATTATTATTTTGTTTTTGTTTCCTTTTTAATTTTCGATTCTAATATATTCATATGTACATACGTTCATATGTTGGAACGAAAAATTTTAAAATCTTCAATTCTAATCCATTCATATATACATACACACATATATTCATATATACATACATACATATATTTTTACATACATAAATTATTATTTTGTTTTTGACGAAACCTTTTCTTTATGTTTAAAATTCAATCCTATATGTTTACCCACAGTTTAAAAGAAACAGGTATCCATTCATAATTATGTATGTTTGCATTTATAATTTTATTTATAATTTTTCCAACAGCAAAATTTCAAAATTTTCGATTCTAATACATTAATATGTACATACGTTCATGTGTTGGAACGAAAAATTTTAAAATTATTTTGTTTTTGACTAAACCTTTTTTTATTTGAAAAATTACATTCATATGTACATATATATATTTGAATACAATTATTATTTTATTTTAACCTAAACCTTTTCTTTATTTGAGAAATTTATTTCTATATGTTCACCCGCAGTTTAAAAAAAACAGGTATCCATTCATAATTATGTATGTTTGCATTTATAATTCTATTTCTAATTTTTCCAACAGCAAAATTTCAAAATTTTCGATTCTAATACATTCATATGTACATACGTTCATATGTTGGAACGAAAAATTTTAAAATCTTCAATTCTAATTCATTCATATATACATACATACATATATTTGAATAAAATTATTATTTTGTTTTTGCCTAAACCTTTTTTTATTTGAAAAATTACATTCATATGTACATATATATATTTGAATACAATTATTATTTTATTTTAACCTAAACCTTTTCTTTATTTGAGAAATTTATTTCTATATGTTCACCCGCAGTTTAAAAAAAACAGGTATCCATTCATAATTATGTATGTTTGCATTTATAATTTTATTTCTAATTGTTCCAACAGCAAAATTTCAAAATTTTCGATTCTAATACATTCATATGTACATACATACGTTCATATGTTGGAACGAAAAATTTTAAAATCTTCAATTCTAATCCATTCATATATACATACACACATATATTCATATATACATACATACATATATTTTTACATACATAAATTATTATTTTGTTTTTGTTTCTTTTTTAATTTTCGATTCTAATATATTCATATGTACATACGTTCATATGTTGGAACGAAAAATTTTAAAATCTTCAATTCTAATCCATTCATATATATACATACACACATATATTCATATATACATACATACATATATTTTTACATACATAAATTATTATTTTGTTTTTGACGAAACCTTTTCTTTATGTTTAAAATTCAATCCTATATGTTTACCCACAGTTTAAAAAAAACAGGTATCCATTCATAATTATGTATGTTTGCATTTATAATTTTATTTCTAATTTTTCCAACAGCAAAATTTCAAAATTTTCGATTCTAATACATTCATATGTACATACGTTCATATGTTGGAACGAAAAATTTTAAAATCTTCAATTCTAATTCATTCATATATACATACATACATATATTTGAATAAAATTATTATTTTGTTTTTGCCTAAACCTTTTCTTTATTTGAAAAAATACATTCATATGTACATATATATATTTGAATACAATTATTATTTTATTTTAACCCAAACCTTTTCTTTATTTGAGAAATTTATTTCTATATGTTCACCCGCAGTTTAAAAAAAACAGGTATCCATTCATAATTATGTATGTTTGCATTTATAATTTTATTTCTAATTTTTCCAACAGCAAAATTTCAAAATTTTCGATTCTAATACATTCATATGTATATTCGTTCATATGTTGGAACGAAACATTTTAAAATGTTCAATTCTAATTCATTCATATATACATACACACATATATTCATATATACATACATACATATATTTTTACATACATAAATTATTATTTTGTTTTTGTTTCTTTTTTAATTTTCGATTCTAATATATTCATATGTACATACGTTCATATGTTGGAACGAAAAATTTTAAAATCTTCAATTCTAATCCATTCATATATACATACACACATATATTCATATATACATACATACATATATTTTTACATACATAAATTATTATTTTGTTTTTGTTTCTTTTTTAATTTTCGATTCTAATATATTCATATGTACATACGTTCATATGTTGGAACGAAAAATTTTAAAATCTTCAATTCTAATCCATTCATATATACATACACACATATATTCATATATACATACATACATATATTATTTTTACATACATAAATTATTATTTTGTTTTTGACTAAACCTTTTCTTTATGTTTAAAATTCAATCCTATATGTTTCCCCACAGTTTAAAAAAAAACAGGTATCCATTCATAATTATGTATGTTTGCATTTATAATTTTATTTCTAATTGTTCCAACAGCAAAATTTCAAAATTTTCGATTCTAATATATTCATATGTACATACGTTTATATGTTGGAATAAAAATTTTAAAATCTTCAATTCTAATCCATTCATATATACATACACACATATATTCATATATACATACATACATATATTTTTACATACATAAATTATTATTTTGTTTTTGACGAAACCTTTTCTTTATGTTTAAAATTCAATCCTATATGTTTACCGACAGTTTAAAAAAAACAGGTATCCATTCATAATTATGTATGTTTGCATTTATAATTTTATTTATAATTATTCCAACAGCAAAATTTCAAAATTTTCGATTCTAATACATTCATATGTACATACGTTCATATGTTGGAATGAAAAATTTTAAAATCTTCAATTCTAATTCATTCATATATACATACATACATATATTTGAATAAAATTATTATTTTGTTTTTGCCTAAACCTTTTTTTATTTGAAAAATTACATTCATATGTACATATATATATTTGAATACAATTATTATTTTATTTTAACCTAAACCTTTTCTTTATTTGAGAAATTTATTTCTATATGTTCACCCGCAGTTTAAAAAAAAACAGGTATCCATTCATAATTATGTATGTTTGCATTTATAATTTTATTTCTAATTTTTCCAACAGCAAAATTTCAAAATTTTCGATTCTAATACATTCATATGTACATACGTTCATATGTTGAAACGAAAAATTTTAAAATCTTCAATTCTAATCCATTCATATATACATAAACACATATATTCCAACAGCAAAATTTCAAAATTTTCGATTCTAATACATTCATATATACATACGTTCATATGTTGAAACGAAAAATTTTAAAATCTTCAATTCTAATCCATTCATATATACATACATACATATATTTGAATAAAATTATTATTTTGTTTTTGCCTAAACCTTTTCTTTATTTGAAAAAATACATTCATATGTACATATATATATTTGAATACAATTATTATTTTATTTTAACCCAAACCTTTTCTTTATTTGAGAAATTTATTTCTATATGTTCACCCGCAGTTTAAAAAAAACAGGTATCCATTCATAATTATGTATGTTTGCATTTATAATTTTATTTCTAATTTTTCCAACAGCAAAATTTCAAAATTTTCGATTCTAATACATTCATATGTATATTCGTTCATATGTTGGAACGAAACATTTTAAAATGTTCAATTCTAATTCATTCATATATACATACACACATATATTCATATATACATACATACATATATTTTTACATACATAAATTATTATTTTGTTTTTGTTTCTTTTTTAATTTTCGATTCTAATATATTCATATGTACATACGTTCATATGTTGGAACGAAAAATTTTAAAATCTTCAATTCTAATCCATTCATATATACATACACACATATATTCATATATACATACATACATATATTTTTACATACATAAATTATTATTTTGTTTTTGTTTCTTTTTTAATTTTCGATTCTAATATATTCATATGTACATACGTTCATATGTTGGAACGAAAAATTTTAAAATCTTCAATTCTAATCCATTCATATATACATACACACATATATTCATATATACATACATACATATATTATTTTTACATACATAAATTATTATTTTGTTTTTGACTAAACCTTTTCTTTATGTTTAAAATTCAATCCTATATGTTTCCCCACAGTTTAAAAAAAAACAGGTATCCATTCATAATTATGTATGTTTGCATTTATAATTTTATTTCTAATTGTTCCAACAGCAAAATTTCAAAATTTTCGATTCTAATATATTCATATGTACATACGTTTATATGTTGGAATAAAAATTTTAAAATCTTCAATTCTAATCCATTCATATATACATACACACATATATTCATATATACATACATACATATATTTTTACATACATAAATTATTATTTTGTTTTTGACGAAACCTTTTCTTTATGTTTAAAATTCAATCCTATATGTTTACCGACAGTTTAAAAAAAACAGGTATCCATTCATAATTATGTATGTTTGCATTTATAATTTTATTTATAATTTTTCCAACAGCAAAATTTCAAAATTTTCGATTCTAATACATTCATATGTACATACGTTCATATGTTGGAATGAAAAATTTTAAAATCTTCAATTCTAATTCATTCATATATACATACATACATATATTTGAATAAAATTATTATTTTGTTTTTGCCTAAACCTTTTTTTATTTGAAAAATTACATTCATATGTACATATATATATTTGAATACAATTATTATTTTATTTTAACCTAAACCTTTTCTTTATTTGAGAAATTTATTTCTATATGTTCACCCGCAGTTTAAAAAAAAACAGGTATCCATTCATAATTATGTATGTTTGCATTTATAATTTTATTTCTAATTTTTCCAACAGCAAAATTTCAAAATTTTCGATTCTAATACATTCATATGTACATACGTTCATATGTTGAAACGAAAAATTTTAAAATCTTCAATTCTAATCCATTCATATATACATAAACACATATATTCCAACAGCAAAATTTCAAAATTTTCGATTCTAATACATTCATATATACATACGTTCATATGTTGAAACGAAAAATTTTAAAATCTTCAATTCTAATCCATTCATATATACATACATACATATATTTGAATAAAATTATTATTTTGTTTTTGCCTAAACCTTTTCTTTATTTGAAAAAATACATTCATATGTACATATATATATTTGAATACAATTATTATTTTATTTTAACCCAAACCTTTTCTTTATTTGAGAAATTTATTTCTATATGTTCACCCGCAGTTTAAAAAAAACAGGTATCCATTCATAATTATGTATGTTTGCATTTATAATTTTATTTCTAATTTTTCCAACAGCAAAATTTCAAAATTTTCGATTCTAATACATTCATATGTATATTCGTTCATATGTTGGAACGAAACATTTTAAAATGTTCAATTCTAATTCATTCATATATACATACACACATATATTCATATATACATACATACATATATTTTTACATACATAAATTATTATTTTGTTTTTGTTTCTTTTTTAATTTTCGATTCTAATATATTCATATGTACATACGTTCATATGTTGGAACGAAAAATTTTAAAATCTTCAATTCTAATCCATTCATATATACATACACACATATATTCATATATACATACATACATATATTTTTACATACATAAATTATTATTTTGTTTTTGTTTCTTTTTTAATTTTCGATTCTAATATATTCATATGTACATACGTTCATATGTTGGAACGAAAAATTTTAAAATCTTCAATTCTAATCCATTCATATATACATAAACACATATATTCATATATACATACATACATATATTATTTTTACATACATAAATTATTATTTTGTTTTTGACTAAACCTTTTCTTTATGTTTAAAATTCAATCCTATATGTTTCCCCACAGTTTAAAAAAAAACAGGTATCCATTCATAATTATGTATGTTTGCATTTATAATTTTATTTCTAATTGTTCCAACAGCAAAATTTCAAAATTTTCGATTCTAATATATTCATATGTACATACGTTTATATGTTGGAATAAAAATTTTAAAATCTTCAATTCTAATCCATTCATATATACATACACACATATATTCATATATACATACATACATATATTTTTACATACATAAATTATTATTTTGTTTTTGACGAAACCTTTTCTTTATGTTTAAAATTCAATCCTATATGTTTACCGACAGTTTAAAAAAAACAGGTATCCATTCATAATTATGTATGTTTGCATTTATAATTTTATTTATAATTTTTCCAACAGCAAAATTTCAAAATTTTCGATTCTAATACATTCATATGTACATACGTTCATATGTTGGAATGAAAAATTTTAAAATCTTCAATTCTAATTCATTCATATATACATACATACATATATTTGAATAAAATTATTATTTTGTTTTTGCCTAAACCTTTTTTTATTTGAAAAATTACATTCATATGTACATATATATATTTGAATACAATTATTATTTTATTTTAACCTAAACCTTTTCTTTATTTGAGAAATTTATTTCTATATGTTCACCCGCAGTTTAAAAAAAAACAGGTATCCATTCATAATTATGTATGTTTGCATTTATAATTTTATTTCTAATTTTTCCAACAGCAAAATTTCAAAATTTTCGATTCTAATACATTCATATGTACATACGTTCATATGTTGAAACGAAAAATTTTAAAATCTTCAATTCTAATCCATTCATATATACATAAACACATATATTCATATATACATACATACATATATTATTTTTACATACATAAATTATTATTTTGTTTTTGACTAAACCTTTTCTTTATGTTTAAAATTCAATCCTATGTGTTTACCCACAGTTTAAAAAAAACAGGTATCCATTCATAATTATGTATATTTGCATTTATAATTTTATATCTAATTTTTCCAACAGCAAAATTTCAAAATTTTCGATTCTAATACATTCATATATACATACGTTCATATGTTGAAACGAAAAATTTTAAAATCTTCAATTCTAATCCATTCATATATACATAAACACATATATTCATATACACATACATACATATATTATTTTTACATACATAAATTATTTTGTTTTTGACTAAACCTTTTCTTTATGTTTAAAATTCAATCCTATGTGTTTACCCACAGTTTAAAAAAAAACAGGTATCCATTCATAATTATGTATATTTGCATTTATAATTTTATTTCTAATTTTTCCAACAGCAAAATTTCAAAATTTTCGATTCTAATACATTCATATGTATATACGTTCATATGTTGGAACGAAACATTTTAAAATCTTCAATTCTAATTCATTCATATATACATACATACATATATTTAAATAAAATTATTATTTTGTTTTTGCCTAAACCTTTTCTTTATTTGAAAAATTACATTCATATGTACATATATATATTTGAATACAATTATTATTTTATTTTAACCTAAACCTTTTCTTTATTTGAGAAATTTATTTCTATATGTTCACCCGCAGTTCAAAAAAACAGGTATCCATTCATAATTATGTATGTTTGCATTTATAATTTTATTTCTAATTGTTCCAACAGCAAAATTTCAAAATTTTCGATTCTAATACATTCATATGTACATACATACGTTCATATGTTGGAACGAAAAATTTTAAAATCTTCAATTCTAATCCATTCATATATACATACACACATATATTCATATATACATACATACATATATTTTTACATACATAAATTATTATTTTGTTTTTGTTTCTTTTTTAATTTTCGATTCTAATATATTCATATGTACATACGTTCATATGTTGGAACGAAAAATTTTAAAATCTTCAATTCTAATCCATTCATATATACATACACACATATATTCATATATACATACATACATATATTTTTACATACATAAATTATTATTTTGTTTTTGACGAAACCTTTTCTTTATGTTTAAAATTCAATCCTATATGTTTACCCACAGTTTAAAAAAAACAGGTATCCATTCATAATTATGTATGTTTGCATTTATAATTTTATTTCTAATTTTTCCAACAGCAAAATTTCAAAATTTTCGATTCTAATACATTCATATGTACATACGTTCATATGTTGGAACGAAAAATTTTAAAATCTTCAATTCTAATTCATTCATATATACATACATACATATATTTGAATAAAATTATTATTTTGTTTTTGCCTAAACCTTTTCTTTATTTGAAAAAATACATTCATATGTACATATATATATTTGAATACAATTATTATTTTATTTTAACCCAAACCTTTTCTTTATTTGAGAAATTTATTTCTATATGTTCACCCGCAGTTTAAAAAAAACAGGTATCCATTCATAATTATGTATGTTTGCATTTATAATTTTATTTCTAATTTTTCCAACAGCAAAATTTCAAAATTTTCGATTCTAATACATTCATATGTATATTCGTTCATATGTTGGAATGAAACATTTTAAAATGTTCAATTCTAATTCATTCATATATACATACACACATATATTCATATATACATACATACATATATTTTTACATACATAAATTATTATTTTGTTTTTGTTTCTTTTTTAATTTTCGATTCTAATATATTCATATGTACATACGTTCATATGTTGGAACGAAAAATTTTAAAATCTTCAATTCTAATCCATTCATATATACATACACACATATATTCATATATACATACATACATATATTTTTACATACATAAATTATTATTTTGTTTTTGTTTCTTTTTTAATTTTCGATTCTAATATATTCATATGTACATACGTTCATATGTTGGAACGAAAAATTTTAAAATCTTCAATTCTAATCCATTCATATATACATACACACATATATTCATATATACATACATACATATATTATTTTTACATACATAAATTATTATTTTGTTTTTGACTAAACCTTTTCTTTATGTTTAAAATTCAATCCAATATGTTTACCCACAGTTTAAAAAAAAACAGGTATCCATTCATAATTATGTATGTTTGCATTTATAATTCTATTTCTAATTTTTCCAACAGCAAAATTTCAAAATTTTCGATTCTAATACATTCATATGTATGTATGTTCATATGTTGGAACGAAACATTTTAAAATCTTCAATTCTAATCCATTCATATATACATAAACACATATATTCATATATACATACATACATATATTATTTTTACATACATAAATTATTTTGTTTTTGACTAAACCTTTTCTTTATGTTTAAAATTCAATCCTATGTGTTTACCCACAGTTTAAAAAAAAACAGGTATCCATTCATAATTATGTATATTTGCATTTATAATTTTATTTCTAATTTTTCCAACAGCAAAATTTCAAAATTTTCGATTCTAATACATTCATATGTATATACGTTCATATGTTGGAACGAAACATTTTAAAATCTTCAATTCTAATTCATTCATATATACATACATACATATATTTAAATCAAATTATTATTTTGTTTTTGCCTAAACCGTTTCTTTATTTGAAAAATTACATTCATATGTACATATATATGTTTGAATACAATTATTATTTTATTTTAACCTAAACCTTTTCTTTATTTGAGAAATTTATTTCTATATGTTCACCCGCAGTTTAAAAAAAACAGGTATCCATTCATAATTATGTATGTTTGCATTTATAATTTTATTTCTAATTGTTCCAACAGCAAAATTTCAAAATTTTCGATTCTAATACATTCATATGTATATACGTTCATATGTTGGAACGAAACATTTTAAAATCTTCAATTCTAATTCATTCATATATACATACATACATATATTTAAATCAAATTATTATTTTGTTTTTGCCTAAACCTTTTCTTTATTTGAAAAATTACATTCATATGTACATATATATGTTTGAATACAATTATTATTTTATTTTAACCTAAACCTTTTCTTTATTTGAGAAATTTATTTCTATATGTTCACCCGCAGTTTAAAAAAAACAGGTATCCATTCATAATTATGTATGTTTGCATTTATAATTTTATTTCTAATTGTTCCAACAGCAAAATTTCAAAATTTTCGATTCTAATACATTCATATGTATATTCGTTCATATGTTGGAATGAAAAATTTTAAAATCTTCAATTCTAATTCATTCATATATACATACATACATATATTTGAATAAAATTATTATTTTGTTTTTGCCTAAACCTTTTTTTATTTGAAAAATTACATTCATATGTACATATATATATTTGAATACAATTATTATTTTATTTTAACCTAAACCTTTTCTTTATTTGAGAAATTTATTTCTATATGTTCACCCGCAGTTTAAAAAAAAACAGGTATCCATTCATAATTATGTATGTTTGCATTTATAATTTTATTTCTAATTTTTCCAACAGCAAAATTTCAAAATTTTCGATTCTAATACATTCATATGTACATACGTTCATATGTTGAAACGAAAAATTTTTAAATCTTCAATTCTAATCCATTCATATATACATAAACACATATATTCATATATACATACATACATATATTATTTTTACATACATAAATTATTATTTTGTTTTTGACTAAACCTTTTCTTTATGTTTAAAATTCAATCCTATGTGTTTACCCACAGTTTAAAAAAAACAGGTATCCATTCATAATTATGTATATTTGCATTTATACTTTTATATCTAATTTTTCCAACAGCAAAATTTCAAAATTTTCGATTCTAATACATTCATATATACATACGTTCATATGTTGAAACGAAAAATTTTAAAATCTTCAATTCTAATCCATTCATATATACATAAACACATATATTCATATACACATACATACATATATTATTTTTACATACATAAATTATTTTGTTTTTGACTAAACCTTTTCTTTATGTTTAAAATTCAATCCTATGTGTTTACCCACAGTTTAAAAAAAAACAGGTATCCATTCATAATTATGTATATTTGCATTTATAATTTTATTTCTAATTTTTCCAACAGCAAAATTTCAAAATTTTCGATTCTAATACATTCATATGTATATACGTTCATATGTTGGAACGAAACATTTTAAAATCTTCAATTCTAATTCATTCATATATACATACATACATATATTTAAATAAAATTATTATTTTGTTTTTGCCTAAACCTTTTCTTTATTTGAAAAATTACATTCATATGTACATATATATATTTGAATACAATTATTATTTTATTTTAACCTAAACCTTTTCTTTATTTGAGAAATTTATTTCTATATGTTCACCCGCAGTTCAAAAAAACAGGTATCCATTCATAATTATGTATGTTTGCATTTATAATTTTATTTCTAATTGTTCCAACAGCAAAATTTCAAAATTTTCGATTCTAATACATTCATATGTACATACATACGTTCATATGTTGGAACGAAAAATTTTAAAATCTTCAATTCTAATCCATTCATATATACATACACACATATATTCATATATACATACATACATATATTTTTACATACATAAATTATTATTTTGTTTTTGTTTCTTTTTTAATTTTCGATTCTAATATATTCATATGTACATACGTTCATATGTTGGAACGAAAAATTTTAAAATCTTCAATTCTAATCCATTCATATATACATACACACATATATTCATATATACATACATACATATATTTTTACATACATAAATTATTATTTTGTTTTTGACGAAACCTTTTCTTTATGTTTAAAATTCAATCCTATATGTTTACCCACAGTTTAAAAAAAACAGGTATCCATTCATAATTATGTATGTTTGCATTTATAATTTTATTTCTAATTTTTCCAACAGCAAAATTTCAAAATTTTCGATTCTAATACATTCATATGTACATACGTTCATATGTTGGAACGAAAAATTTTAAAATCTTCAATTCTAATTCATTCATATATACATACATACATATATTTGAATAAAATTATTATTTTGTTTTTGCCTAAACCTTTTCTTTATTTGAAAAAATACATTCATATGTACATATATATATTTGAATACAATTATTATTTTATTTTAACCCAAACCTTTTCTTTATTTGAGAAATTTATTTCTATATGTTCACCCGCAGTTTAAAAAAAACAGGTATCCATTCATAATTATGTATGTTTGCATTTATAATTTTATTTCTAATTTTTCCAACAGCAAAATTTCAAAATTTTCGATTCTAATACATTCATATGTATATTCGTTCATATGTTGGAATGAAACATTTTAAAATGTTCAATTCTAATTCATTCATATATACATACACACATATATTCATATATACATACATACATATATTTTTACATACATAAATTATTATTTTGTTTTTGTTTCTTTTTTAATTTTCGATTCTAATATATTCATATGTACATACGTTCATATGTTGGAACGAAAAATTTTAAAATCTTCAATTCTAATCCATTCATATATACATACACACATATATTCATATATACATACATACATATATTTTTACATACATAAATTATTATTTTGTTTTTGTTTCTTTTTTAATTTTCGATTCTAATATATTCATATGTACATACGTTCATATGTTGGAACGAAAAATTTTAAAATCTTCAATTCTAATCCATTCATATATACATACACACATATATTCATATATACATACATACATATATTTTTACATACATAAATTATTATTTTGTTTTTGACGAAACCTTTTCTTTATGTTTAAAATTCAATCCTATATGTTTACCCACAGTTTAAAAAAAACAGGTATCCATTCATAATTATGTATGTTTGCATTTATAATTTTATTTCTAATTTTTCCAACAGCAAAATTTCAAAATTTTCGATTCTAATACATTCATATGTACATACGTTCATATGTTGGAACGAAAAATTTTAAAATCTTCAATTCTAATTCATTCATATATACATACATACATATATTTGAATAAAATTATTATTTTGTTTTTGCCTAAACCTTTTCTTTATTTGAAAAAATACATTCATATGTACATATATATATTTGAATACAATTATTATTTTATTTTAACCCAAACCTTTTCTTTATTTGAGAAATTTATTTCTATATGTTCACCCGCAGTTTAAAAAAAACAGGTATCCATTCATAATTATGTATGTTTGCATTTATAATTTTATTTCTAATTGTTCCAACAGCAAAATTTCAAAATTTTCGATTCTAATACATTCATATGTACATACGTTCATATGTTGGAACGAAAAATTTTAAAATCTTCAATTCTAATTCATTCATATATACATACATACATATATTTGAATAAAGTTATGATTTTGTTTTTGCCTAAACCTTTTTTTATTTGAAAAATTACATTCATATGTACATATATATATTTGAATACAATTATTATTTTATTTAACCTAAACCTTTTCTTTATTTGAGAAATTTATTTCTATATGTTCACCCGCAGTTTAAAAAAAACAGGTATCCATTCATAATTATGTATGTTTGCATTTATAATTTTATTTCTAATTTTTCCAACAGCAAAATTTCAAAATTTTCGATTCTAATACATTCATATGTACATACGTTCATATGTTGAAACGAAAAATTTTAAAATCTTCAATTCTAATCCATTCATATATACATAAACACATATATTCATATATACATACATACATATATTATTTTTACATACATAAATTATTATTTTGTTTTTGACTAAACCTTTTCTTTATGTTTAAAATTCAATCCTATATGTTTCCCCACAGTTTAAAAAAAAACAGGTATCCATTCATAATTATGTATGTTTGCATTTATAATTTTATTTCTAATTGTTCCAACAGCAAAATTTCAAAATTTTCGATTCTAATATATTCATATGTACATACGTTTATATGTTGGAATAAAAATTTTAAAATCTTCAATTCTAATCCATTCATATATACATACACACATATATTCATATATACATACATACATATATTTTTACATACATAAATTATTATTTTGTTTTTGACGAAACCTTTTCTTTATGTTTAAAATTCAATCCTATATGTTTACCGACAGTTTAAAAAAAACAGGTATCCATTCATAATTATGTATGTTTGCATTTATAATTTTATTTATAATTTTTCCAACAGCAAAATTTCAAAATTTTCGATTCTAATACATTCATATGTACATACGTTCATATGTTGGAATGAAAAATTTTAAAATCTTCAATTCTAATTCATTCATATATACATACATACATATATTTGAATAAAGTTATGATTTTGTTTTTGCCTAAACCTTTTTTTATTTGAAAAATTACATTCATATGTACATATATATATTTGAATACAATTATTATTTTATTTAACCTAAACCTTTTCTTTATTTGAGAAATTTATTTCTATATGTTCACCCGCAGTTTAAAAAAAACAGGTATCCATTCATAATTATGTATGTTTGCATTTATAATTTTATTTCTAATTTTTCCAACAGCAAAATTTCAAAATTTTCGATTCTAATACATTCATATGTACATACGTTCATATGTTGAAACGAAAAATTTTAAAATCTTCAATTCTAATCCATTCATATATACATTAACACATATATTCATATATACATACATACATATATTATTTTTACATACATAAATTATTATTTTGTTTTTGACTAAACCTTTTCTTTATGTTTAAAATTCAATCCTATGTGTTTACCCACAGTTTAAAAAAAAACAGGTATCCATTCATAATTATGTATATTTGCATTTATAATTTTATATCTAATTTTTCCAACAGCAAAATTTCAAAATTTTCGATTCTAATACATTCATATATACATACGTTCATATGTTGAAACGAAAAATTTTAAAATCTTCAATTCTAATCCATTCATATATACATAAACACATATATTCATATACACATACATACATATATTATTTTTACATACATAAATTATTTTGTTTTTGACTAAACCTTTTCTTTATGTTTAAAATTCAATCCTATGTGTTTACCCACAGTTTAAAAAAAAACAGGTATCCATTCATAATTATGTATATTTGCATTTATAATTTTATTTCTAATTTTTCCAACAGCAAAATTTCAAAATTTTCGATTCTAATACATTCATATGTATATACGTTCATATGTTGGAACGAAACATTTTAAAATCTTCAATTCTAATTCATTCATATATACATACATACATATATTTAAATAAAATTATTATTTTGTTTTTGCCTAAACCTTTTCTTTATTTGAAAAATTACATTCATATGTACATATATATATTTGAATACAATTATTATTTTATTTTAACCTAAACCTTTTCTTTATTTGAGAAATTTATTTCTATATGTTCACCCGCAGTTCAAAAAAATAGGTATCCATTCATAATTATGTATGTTTGCATTTATAATTTTATTTCTAATTGTTCCAACAGCAAAATTTCAAAATTTTCGATTCTAATACATTCATATGTACATACATACGTTCATATGTTAGAACGAAAAATTTTAAAATCTTCAATTCTAATCCATTCATATATACATACACACATATATTCATATATACATACATACATATATTTTTACATACATAAATTATTATTTTGTTTTTGTTTCTTTTTTAATTTTCGATTCTAATATATTCATATGTACATACGTTCATATGTTGGAACGAAAAATTTTAAAATCTTCAATTCTAATCCATTCATATATACATACACACATATATTCATATATACATACATACATATATTTTTACATACATAAATTATTATTTTGTTTTTGGCGAAACCTTTTCTTTATGTTTAAAATTCAATCCTATATGTTTACCCACAGTTTAAAAAAAACAGGTATCCATTCATAATTATGTATGTTTGCATTTATAATTTTATTTCTAATTTTTCCAACAGCAAAATTTCAAAATTTTCGATTCTAATACATTCATATGTACATACGTTCATATGTTGGAACGAAAAATTTTAAAATCTTCAATTCTAATTCATTCATATATACATACATACATATATTTGAATAAAATTATTATTTTGTTTTTGCCTAAACCTTTTCTTTATTTGAAAAAATACATTCATATGTACATATATATATTTGAATACAATTATTATTTTATTTTAACCCAAACCTTTTCTTTATTTGAGAAATTTATTTTTATATGTTCACCCGCAGTTTAAAAAAAACAGGTATCCATTCATAATTATGTATTTTTGCATTTATAATTTTATTTCTAATTTTTCCAACAGCAAAATTTCAAAATTTTCGATTCTAATACATTCATATGTATATTCGTTCATATGTTGGAACGAAACATTTTAAAATGTTCAATTCTAATTCATTCATATATACATACACACATATATTCATATATACATACATACATATATTTTTACATACATAAATTATTATTTTGTTTTTGTTTCTTTTTTAATTTTCGATTCTAATATATTCATATGTACATACGTTCATATGTTGGAACGAAAAATTTTAAAATCTTCAATTCTAATCCATTCATATATACATACACACATATATTCATATATACATACATACATATATTTTTACATACATAAATTATTATTTTGTTTTTGTTTCTTTTTTAATTTTCGATTCTAATATATTCATATGTACATACGTTCATATGTTGGAACGAAAAATTTTAAAATCTTCAATTCTAATCCATTCATATATGCATACACACATATATTCATATATACATACATACATATATTATTTTTACATACATAAATTATTATTTTGTTTTTGACTAAACCTTTTCTTTATGTTTAAAATTCAATCCAATATGTTTACCCACAGTTTAAAAAAAAACAGGTATCCATTCATAATTATGTATGTTTGCATTTATAATTTTATTTCTAATTTTTCCAACAGCAAAATTTCAAAATTTTCGATTCTAATACATTCATATGTATGTATGTTCATATGTCGGAACGAAACATTTTAAAATCTTCAATTCTAATCCATTCATATATACATAAACACATATATTCATTTACACATACATACATATATTATTTTTACATACATAAATTATTTTGTTTTTGACTAAACCTTTTCTTTATGTTTAAAATTCAATCCTATGTGTTTACCCACAGTTTAAAAAAAAACAGGTATCCATTCATAATTATGTATATTTGCATTTATAATTTTATTTCTAATTTTTCCAACAGCAAAATTTCAAAATTTTCGATTCTAATACATTCATATGTATATACGTTCATATGTTGGAACGAAACATTTTAAAATCTTCAATTCTAATTCATTCATATATACATACATACATATATTTAAATCAAATTATTATTTTGTTTTTGCCTAAACCTTTTCTTTATTTGAAAAATTACATTCATATGTACATACATATATATGTTTGAATACAATTATTATTTTATTTTAACCTAAACCTTTTCTTTATTTGAGAAATTTATTTCTATATGTTCACCCGCAGTTTAAAAAAAACAGGTATCCATTCATAATTATGTATGTTTGCATTTATAATTTTATTTCTAACTAGTCGTGTGTGCTTGCATTGCAAGCCTTGCAAGTATGATGCGTGTAGTTTTGAAATTGTGTTCCATTCTGTGGCTGAGATATTTTAAGTTTACTTTATTTCTTCAAAAACACACCTATAATATACATATAGATATGTTTTTTCCTGATAAATAATAAGATAAAACTTAAAACTTAAAATAAAAAAGTTCTGAGAAATAATTACCCAAAAATACATAATTAAACAAATAATTAGTTCCTTTGAAATCTAATACCATTTGAGTAATTTATTTTAAAACTTCACTTTCAGTTATGTCGCATAAAATCGTAAAATACCTTTCACAATAAACACTTTAAGCCATAAATTATTGTTAATTATAAACTGCAATTCATGCACGTATGTATTTGAAGTTTTTAAAACATGCGAATAAAACGCGTGACTGTAGAATGAGTTAACACCAATTCTAACGTATATAGGGTAATACGTATTGCATACGATTTCTATGCGTATTTTTGACATTTTTGGGCAACAAACTTTGTTAAAACATTTTCATACAGGTCTTTTACATGATTGCATATCAATGCTGTATCGATTACTTTCCGATTGAACCTTAGTATAATTAATTATACCTTTGTAGCAAATCGCAAAAAGAATACATATGTATATAAGTAAATGTGTATGTAATCGTACATGCTATAAAACTATATGTAGATATTATTAATTTTTCTTGTTTTCTTGTTATAACTCACACTTATAGAATTTAACTTATTACGAATATATATGCCATCAAAATTATACAAACATTACCCCATAAGGATGTAGTACCATTTTGTAAAAAAATGGACCAAAGTATCTTTGGAGGGGGTGAAGGGGGAAGGCGGGCGAGTGGAATTGTTGCTTTTTCTGGGACCCTGGAGGCAAAACTCTATCTAATGCCTTTTGTCCCATGTCTCTAGCCCTTCTAGAAGTACCCGTACTTTTTACCACCTGAGAAGTAGCTATATATATATAATGTAAAATAGGATGGTTTTTGAAGAGTTATACGAAATATGAATAAAATATAGAATTATTAAGGCAAATTAAAGGTACTGCGTAGCCTAGTGGTTAGCGTGGTAGTCTCATAGCCAGAAGGTTATTGGATCAATGCTTGCCTGGATGTCGTCGTATTTTTATTTTTTTGCATTATTTTAAAATTTTTTTTTTATTTTATTTAAATTTTGTGTTTTATTTTTTTTTAATATATAACAGATAAATGTTATATAAAAGTTTAAAGAAAATTTCCAAAAAAATATTCTTATAATAGTTTGGAAAAATTCGCAAAAATTTTAAGTACATAAATATGTATGTATGTATATTTTTTTTAAAGCTTCCTGAGTAATTTTTTTAAGCTTTCCATATGAATTTAATATTATTCAAAACTGTAGAATATATAGAAAATAAATTTTAAACGCATAATTATTATATCATGGGAGTAAACTTACAAAAATTAATTTTTCAAATAAAGAAAAGGTTTAGTCAAAAACAAAATAATAATTTATGCATGTAAAAATATATGTATGTATGTATATATGAATACATGTGTGTATGTTGTATATATGAATGGATTAGAATTGAAGATTTTAAAATTTTTCGTTCCAACATATAAACGTATGTACATATGAATGTATTAGAATCGAAAATTTTGAAATTTTGCTGTTGGAAAAATTAGAAATAAAATTATTAACACAAACACACGTTATTATGAATGTATACCTAGTTTTTTTAAAACTGCGGGTGAACATATAGAAATAAATTTCTCAAATATAGAAAAGGTTTAGGTTAAAATAAAATAATAATTGTATTCAAATATATATATGTACATATGAATGTAATTTTTTTAAATAAAGAAAAGGTTTAGGCAAAAACAAAATAATAATTTTATTCAAATATATGTATGTATATATAAATGAATTAAAATTTAGCATTTTACAGTTTTCCGTTTGGAACAATAAAAATAAAATTCTAACTACATACGTACATACATATATTCTGTATGTACATATATTTTTTTAAAGCTTGCTGACGAAACGTAATGTTCAAAACAACAACAAATGAAATATTAATATTCAGATGTCACAAAACATCTGATGTCTGATAAAAGCTGACATTTATTTACGTTAAGATTAATTCGTTTATCCGCAACAAAAATATGTGAGATCATTATATTTTCAAATATTATTTATTTTTCGGTTTGTGTTTCTAATAATAAAAATAACGTAAAACGTATAATTTATTTCTTGGTTTGTGTTTCTAATTATAAAAAGTATAAAAGAAAAACGTGCTTTTGTTATACAAAAATTTTTTCAGAAAATCTTAAAATAGAGCTATTTCGGGGCTAAAAAGTTCCAATGTCAGATTTTTCTGGTACCCTAGAGGCAAAACTGTACCTAATGCCTTTTGTCCCATGTCTCTAGCCCTTCTAGAAGTACCCGTACTTTTTACCACCTGAGAAGTAGCTATATATATATAATGTAAAATAGGATGGTTTTTGAAGAGTTATACGAAATATGAATAAAATATAGAATTATTAAGAGAAATTCAAGGTACTGCGTAGCCTAGTGGTTAGCGTGGAGTCTCATAGCCAGAAGGTTATTGGATCAATGCTTGCCTGGATGTTGTATTTTTCTTTTTTTGGATTATTTTAAAAATTTTTTTTTTTATTTTGTTTAAATTTTGTATTTTATTTTTTTTTTAATATATAACAGAAAAATGTTATATAAAAGTTTAAAGAAAATTTCCAAAAAAATATTCTTATAATAGTTTGAAAAAATTCGCAAAAATTTTAAGTACATAAATATGTATGTATGTATATTTTTTTTAAAGCTTCCTGAGTAATTTTTTTTAAGCTTTCTATATGAATTTAATAATATTCAAAACTGTAGAATATATAGAAATAAATTTTAAACGCATAATTATTAAATCATAGGAGTAAACATACAAAAATTAATTTTTCAAATAAAGAAAAGGTTTAGTCAAAAACAAAATAATAATTTTATTCATATATATGTATGTATGTATGTATGAATATATGTGTGTATGTGTATATGAATGGATTAGAATTGAAGATTTTGAAATTTTTCGTTCCAACATATGAACGTATGTACATATGAATGTATTAGAATCGAAAATTAAAAAAGAAACAAAAACAAAATAATAATTTATGTATGTAAAAATATATGTATGTATGTATATATGAATACATGTGTGTATGTATGTATATATGAATGGATTAGAATTGAAGATTTTAAAATTTTTCGTTCCAACATATGAACGTATGTACATATGAATGTATTAGAATCGAAAATTTTGAAATTTTGCTGTTGGAAAAATTAGAAATAAAATTATTAACACAAACACACGTTATTATGAATGTATACCTAGTTTTTTTAAAACTGCGGGTGAACATATAGAAATAAATTTCTCAAATAAAGAAAAGGTTTAGGTTAAAATAAAATAATAATTGTATTCAAATATATATATGTACATATGAATGTAATTTTTTTAAATAAAGAAAAGGTTTAGGCAAAAACAAAATAATAATTTTATTCAAATATATGTATGTATATATAAATGTATTAAAATTTAGCATTTTACAGTTTTCCGTTTGAAACAATAAAAATAAAATTCTAACTACATACGTACATACATATATTCTGTATGTACATATATTTTTTTAAAGCTTGCTGACGAAACGTAATGTTCAAAACAATAACAAATGAAATATTAATATTCAGATGTCACAAAACATCTGATGTCTGATAAAAGCTGACATTTATTTACGTTAAGATTAATTCGTTTATCCGCAACAAAAATATGTGAGATCATTATATTTTCAAATATTATTTATTTCTCGGTTTGTGTTTCTAATAATAAAAATAACGTAAAACGTATAATTTATTTCTTGGTTTGTGTTTCTAATTTTAAAAAGTATAAAAGAAAAACGTGCTTTTGTTATACAAAAATTTTTTTAGAAAATCTTAAAATAGAGCTATTTCGGGGCTAAAAAGTTCCAATGTCAGATTTTTCTGGGACCCTAGAGGCAAAACTCTACCTAATGCCTTTTGTCCCATGTCTCTAGCCCTTCTAGAAGTACCCGTACTTTTTACCACCTGAGAAGTAGCTATATATATATAATTGTTCCAACAGCAAAATTTCAAAATTTTCGATTCTAATACATTCATATGTACATACATACGTTCATATGTTGGAACGAAAAATTTTAAATCTTCAATTCTAATCCATTCATATATACATACACACATATATTCATATATACATACATACATATATTTTTACATACATAAATTATTATTTTGTTTTTGTTTCTTTTTTAATTTTCGATTCTAATATATTCATATGTACATACGTTCATATGTTGGAACGAAAAATTTTAAAATCTTCAATTCTAATCCATTCATATATACATACACACATATATTCATATATACATACATACATATATTTTTACATACATAAATTATTATTTTGTTTTTGACGAAACCTTTTCTTTATGTTTAAAATTCAATCCTATATGTTTACCCACAGTTTAAAAAAAACAGGTATCCATTCATAATTATGTATGTTTGCATTTATAATTTTATTTCTAATTTTTCCAACAGCAAAATTTCAAAATTTTCGATTCTAATACATTCATATGTATGTACGTTCATATGTTGGAACGAAAAATTTTAAAATCTTCAATTCTAATTCATTCATATATACATACATACATATATTTGAATAAAATTATTATTTTGTTTTTGCCTAAACCTTTTCTTTATTTGAAAAAATACATTCATATGTACATATATATATTTGAATACAATTATTATTTTATTTTAACCTAAACCTTTTCTTTATTTGAGAAATTTATTTCTATATGTTCACCCGCAGTTTAAAAAAAACAGGTATCCATTCATAATTATGTATGTTTGCATTTATAATTTTATTTCTAATTGTTCCAACAGCAAAATTTCAAAATTTTCGATTCTAATACATTCATATGTATTTACGTTCATATGTTGGAACGAAACATTTTAAAATTTTCAATTCTAATTCATTCATATATACATACATACATATATTTAAATAAAATTATTATTTTGTTTTTGCCTAAACCTTTTCTTTATTTGAAAAATTACATTCATATGTACATATATATATTTGAATACAATTATTATTTTGTTTTAACCTAAACCTTTTCTTTATTTGAGAAATATATTTCTATATGTTCACCCGCAGTTTAAAAAAGACAGGTATCCATTCATAATTATGTATGTTTGCATTTATAATTTTATTTCTAATTGTTCCAACAGCAAAATTTCAAAATTTTCGATTCTAATACATTCATATGTATATACGTTCATATGTTGGAACGAAACATTTTAAAATCTTCAATTCTAATTCATTCATATATACATACATACATATATTTAAATAAAATTATTATTTTGTTTTTGCCTAAACCTTTTCTTTATTTGAAAAATTACATTTATATGTACATATATATATTTGAATACAATTATTATTTTATTTTAACCTAAACCTTTTCTTTATTTGAGAAATTTATTTCTATATGTTCACCCGCAGTTTAAAAAAAACAGGTATCCATTCATAATTATGTATATTTGCATTTATAATTTTATTTCTAATTTTTCCAACAGCAAAATTTCAAAATTTTCGATTCTAATACATTCATATGTATATACGTTCATATGTTGGAACGAAACATTTTAAAATCTTCAATTCTAATTCATTCA
The DNA here is from genome assembly GCF_029603195.1 of Condylostylus longicornis. NCBI lineage: Eukaryota > Metazoa > Arthropoda > Insecta > Diptera > Dolichopodidae > Condylostylus > Condylostylus longicornis. Next base: position 434,788 of record NW_026578096.1, read on the forward strand.
TATATACATACATACATATATTTAAATAAAATTATTATTTTGTTTTTGCCTAAACCTTTTCTTTATTTGAAAAATTACATTCATATGTACATATATATATTTGAATACAATTATTATTTTATTTTAACCTAAACCTTTTCTTTATTTGAGAAATTTATTTCTATATGTTCACCCACAGTTTAAAAAAAACAGGTGTCCATTCATAATTATGTATGTTTGCATTTATAATTTTATTTCTAATTGTTCCAACAGCAAAATTTCAAAATTTTCGATTCTAATACATTCATATGTACCTACATACGTTCATATGTTGGAACGAAAAATTTTAAAATCTGCAATTCTAATCCATTCATATATACATACACACATATATTCATATATACATACATACATATATTTTTACATACATAAATTATTATTTTGTTTTTGTTTCTTTTTTAATTTTCGATTCTAATATATTCATATGTACATACGTTCATATGTTGGAACGAAAAATTTTAAAATCTTCAATTCTAATCCATTCATATATACATACACACATATATTCATATATACATACATACATATATTTTTACATACATAAATTATTATTTTGTTTTTGTTTCTTTTTTAATTTTCGATTCTAATATATTCATATGTACATACGTTCATATGTTGGAACGAAAAATTTTAAAATCTTCAATTCTAATCCATTCATATATACATACACATATATTCATATATACATACATACATATATTATTTTTACATACATAAATTATTATTTTGTTTTTGACTAAACCTTTTCTTTATGTTTAAAATTCAATCCAATATGTTTACCCACAGTTTAAAAAAAAACAGGTATCCATTCATAATTATGTATGTTTGCATTTATAATTTTATTTCTAATTTTTCCAACAGCAAAATTTCAAAATTTTCGATTCTAATACATTCATATGTATGTTCGTTCATATGTTGGAACGAAACATTTTAAAATCTTCAATTCTAATTCATTCATATATACATACATACATATATTTAAATAAAATTATTATTTTGTTTTTGCCTAAACCTTTTCTTTATTTGAAAAATTACATTCATATGTACATATATATATTTGAATACAATTATTATTTTATTTTAACCTAAACCTTTTCTTTATTTGAGAAATTTATTTCTATATGTTCACCCGCAGTTTAAAAAAAACAGGTATCCATTCATAATTATGTATGTTTGCATTTATAATTTTATTTCTAATTTTTCCAACAGCAAAATTTCAAAATTTTCGATTCTAATACATTCATATGTATGTACGTTCATATGTTGGAACGAATCATTTTAAAATCTTCAATTCTAATTCATTCATATATACATACATACATATATTTAAATAAAATTATTATTTTGTTTTTGCCTAAACCTTTTCTTTATTTGAAAAATTACATTCATATGTACATATATATATTTGAATACAATTATTATTTTATTTTAACCTAAACCTTTTCTTTATTTGAGAAATTTATTTCTATATGTTCACCCGCAGTTTAAAAAAAACAGGTATCCATTCATAATTATGTATGTTTGCATTTATAATTTTATTTCTAATTGTTCCAACAGCAAAATTTCAAAATTTTCGATTCTAATACATTCATATGTATATACGTTCATATGTTGGAACGAAACATTTTAAAATCTTCAATTCTAATTCATTCATATATACATACATACATATATTTAAATAAAATTATTATTTTGTTTTTGCCTAAACCTTTTCTTTATTTGAAAAATTACATTTATATGTACATATATATATTTGAATACAATTATTATTTTATTTTAACCTAAACCTTTTCTTTATTTGAGAAATTTATTTCTATATGTTCACCCGCAGTTTAAAAAAAACAGGTATCCATTCATAATTATGTATATTTGCATTTATAATTTTATTTCTAATTTTTCCAACAGCAAAATTTCAAAATTTTCGATTCTAATACATTCATATGTATATACGTTCATATGTTGGAACGAAACATTTTAAAATCTTAAATTCTAATTCATTCATATATACATACATACATATATTTAAATAAAATTATTATTTTGTTTTTGCCTAAACCTTTTCTTTATTTGAAAAATTACATTCATATGTACATATATATATTTGAATACAATTATTATTTTATTTTAACCTAAACCTTTTCTTTATTTGAGAAATTTATTTCTATATGTTCACCCGCAGTTTAAAAAAAACAGGTATCCATTCATAATTATGTATGTTTGCATTTATAATTTTATTTCTAATTGTTCCAACAGCAAAATTTCAAAATTTTCGATTCTAATACATTCATATGTACATACATACGTTCATATGTTGAAACGAAAAATTTTAAAATCTGCAATTCTAATCCATTCATATATACATACACACATATATTCATATATACATACATACATATATTTTTACATACATAAATTATTATTTTGTTTTTGTTTCTTTTTTAATTTTCGATTCTAATATATTCATATGTACATACGTTCATATGTTGGAACGAAAAATTTTAAAATCTTCAATTCTAATCCATTCATATATACATACACACATATATTCATATATACATACATACATATATTATTTTTACATACATAAATTATTATTTTGTTTTTGACTAAACCTTTTCTTTATGTTTAAAATTCAATCCAATATGTTTACCCACAGTTTAAAAAAAAACAGGTATCCATTCATAATTATGTATGTTTGCATTTATAATTTTATTTCTAATTTTTCCAACAGCAAAATTTCAAAATTTTCGATTCTAATACATTCATATGTATGTACGTTCATATGTTGGAACGAAACATTTTAAAATCTTCAATTCTAATCCATTCATATATACATAAACACATATATTCATATACACATATATACATATATTATTTTTACATACATAAATTATTTTGTTTTTGACTAAACCTTTTCTTTATGTTTAAAATTCAATCCTATGTGTTTACCCACAGTTTAAAAAAAAACAGGTATCCATTCATAATTATGTATATTTGCATTTATAATTTTATTTCTAATTTTTCCAACAGCAAAATTTCAAAATTTTCGATTCTAATACATTCACATGTATATACGTTCATATGTTGGAACGAAACATTTTAAAATCTTCAATTCTAATTCATTCATATATACATACATACATATATTTAAATAAAATTATTATTTTGTTTTTGCCTAAACCTTTTCTTTATTTGAAAAATTACATTCATATGTACATATATATATTTGAATACAATTATTATTTTATTTTAACCTAAACCTTTTCTTTATTTGAGAAATTTATTTCTATATGTTCACCCGCAGTTTAAAAAAAACAGGTATCCATTCATAATTATGTATGTTTGCATTTATAATTTTATTTCTAATTGTTCCAACAGCAAAATTTCAAAATTTTCGATTCTAACACATTCATATGTACATACGTTCATATGTTGAAACGAAAAATTTTAAAATCTTCAATTCTAATCCATTCATATATACATAAACACATATATTCATATATACATACATACATATATTATTTTTACATACATAAATTATTATTTTGTTTTTGCCTAAACCTTTTCTTTATTTGAAAAATTACATTCATATGTACATATATATATTTGAATACAATTATTATTTTATTTTAACCTAAACCTTTTCTTTATTTGAGAAATTTATTTCTATATGTTCACCCGCAGTTTAAAAAAAAACAGGTATCCATTCATAATTATGTATGTTTGCATTTATAATTTTATTTCTAATTGTTCCAACAGCAAAATTTCAAAATTTTCGATTCTAATACATTCATATGTACATACATACGTTCATATGTTGGAACGAAAAATTTTAAAATCTTCAATTCTAATCCATTCATATATACATAAACACATATATTCATATATACATACATACATATATTATTTTTACATACATAAATTATTATTTTGTTTTTGACCAAACCTTTTCTTTATGTTTAAAATTCAATCCTATATGTTTACCCACAGTTTAAAAAAAAACAGGTATCCATTCATAATTATGTATGTTTGCATTTATAATTTTATTAATAATTTTTCCAACAGCAAAATTTCAAAATTTTCGATTCTAATACATTCATATGTACATACGTTCATATGTTGGAACGAAAAATTTTAAAATCTTCAATTCTAATCCATTCATGTATACATACACACATATATTCATATATACATACATACATATATTTTTACATACATAAATTATTATTTTGTTTTTGACTAAACCTTTTCTTTATGTTTAAAATTCAATCCAATATGTTTACCCACAGTTTAAAAAAAAACAGGTATCCATTCATAATTATGTATGTTTGCATTTATAATTTTATTTCTAATTTTTCCAACAGCAAAATTTCAAAATTTTCGATTCTAATACATTCATATGTATGTACGTTCATATGTTGCAACGAAACATTTTAAAATCTTCAATTCTAATTCATTCATATATACATACATACATATATTTGAATAAAATTATTATTTTGTTTTTGCCTAAATCTTTTCTTTATTTGAAAAATTACATTTATATGTACATATATATATTTGAATACAATTATTATTTTATTTTAACCTAAACCTTTTCTTTATTTGAGAAATTTATTTCTATATGTTCACCCGCAGTTTAAAAAAAACAGGTATCCATTCATAATTATGTATGTTTGCATTTATAATTTTATTTCTAATTGTTCCAACAGCAAAATTTCATAATTTTCGATTCTAATACATTCATATGTACACACATACGTTCATATGTTGGAACGAAAAATTTTAAAATCTTCAATTCTAATCCATTCATATATATATACACACATATATTCATATATACATACATACATATATTTTTACATACATAAATTATTATTTTGTTTTTGTTTCTTTTTTAATTTTCGATTCTAATATATTCATATGTACATACGTTCATATGTTGGAACGAAAAATTTTAAAATCTTCAATTCTAATTCATTCATATATACATACACACATATATTCATATATACATACATACATATATTTTTACATACATAAAGTATTATTTTGTTTTTGACGAAACCTTTTCTTTATGTTTAAAATTCAATCCTATACGTTTACCCACACTTTAAAAAAAAACAGGTATCCATTCATAATTATGTATGTTTGCATTTATAATTTTATTTCTAATTTTTCCAACAGCAAAATTTCAAAATTTTCGATTCTAATACATTCATATGTATGTACGTTCATATGTTGCAACGAAACATTTTAAAATCTTCAATTCTAATTCATTCATATATACATACATACATATATTTGAATAAAATTATTATTTTGTTTTTGCCTAAATCTTTTCTTTATTTGAAAAATTACATTTATATGTACATATATATATTTGAATACAATTATTATTTTATTTTAACCTAAACCTTTTCTTTATTTGAGAAATTTATTTCTATATGTTCACCCGCAGTTTAAAAAAAACAGGTATCCATTCATAATTATGTATGTTTGCATTTATAATTTTATTTCTAATTGTTCCAACAGCAAAATTTCAAAATTTTCGATTCTAATACATTCATATGTACATACATACGTTCATATGTTGGAACGAAAAATTTTAAAATCTTCAATTCTAATCCATTCATATATACATAAACACATATATCCATATATACATACATACATATATTATTTTTACATACATAAATTATTATTTTGTTTTTGACTAAACCTTTTTTTATGTTTAAAATTCAATCCTATATGTTTACCCACAGTTTAAAAAAAACAGGTATCCATTCATATTTACGTATTTTTGCATTTATAATTTTATTTCTAATTGTTCCAACAGCAAAATTTCAAAATTTTCGATTCTAATACATTCATATGTACATACATACGTTCATATGTTGGAACGAAAAATTTTAAAATCTTCAATTCTAATCCATTCATATATACATACACACATATATTCATATATACATACATACATATATTTTTACATACATGAATTATTATTTTGTTTTTGACGAAACCTTTTCTTTATGTTTAAAATTCAATCCTATATGTTTACCCACAGTTTAAAAAAAACAGGTATCCATTCATAATTATGTATGTTTGCATTTATAATTTTATTTCTAATTTTTCCAACAGCAAAATTTCAAAATTTTCGATTCTAATACATTCATATGTACATACGTTCATATGTTGAAACGAAAAATTTTAAAATCTTCAATTCTAATCCATTCATATGTACATAAACACATATATTCATATATACATACATACATATATTATCTTTACATACATAAATTATTATTTTGTTTTTGACTAAACCTTTTCTTTATGTTTAAAATTCAATCCTAGATGTTTACCCACAGTTTAAAAAAAAACAGGTATCCATTCGTAATTATGTATGTTTGCATTTATAATTTTATTTCTAAGTTTTCCAACAGCAAAATTTCAATATTTTCGATTCTAATACATTCATATGTATATACGTTCATATGTTGGAACGAAACATTTTAAAATCTTCAATTCTAATTCATTCATATATACATACATACATATATTTGAATAAAATTATTATTTTGTTTTTGCCTAAACCTTTTCTTTATTTGAAAAATTACATTCATATGTACATATAAATATTTGAATACAATTATTATTTTATTTTAACCTAAACCTTTTCTTTATTTGAGAAATTTATTTCTATATGTTCACCCGCAGTTTAAAAAAACAGGTATCCATTCATAATTATGTATGTTTGCATTTATAATTTTATTTCTAATTGTTCCAACAGCAAAATTTCAAAATTTTCGATTCTAATACATTCATATGTACATACATACGTTCATATGTTGGAACGAAAAATTTTAAAATCTTCAATTCTAATCCACTCATATATACATAAACACATATATTCATATATACATACATACATATATTATTTTTACATACATAAATTATTATTTTGTTTTTGACCAAACCTTTTCTTTATGTTTAAAATTCAATCCTATATGTTTACCCACAGTTTAAAAAAAAACAGGTATCCATTCATAATTATGTATGTTTGCATTTATAATTTTATTAATAATTTTTCCAACAGCAAAATTTCAAAATTTTCGATTCTAATACATTCATATGTACATACATTCATATGTTGGAACGAAAAATTTTAAAATCTTCAATTCTAATTCATTCATATATACATACATACATATATTTGAATAAAATTATTATTTTGTTTTTGCCTAAACCTTTTTTTATTTGAAAAATTACATTCATATGTACATATATATATTTGAATGCAATTATTATTTTATTTTAACCTAAACCTTTTCTTTATTTGAGAAATTTATTTCTATATGTTTAAAAAAAACAGGTATCCATTCATAATTATGTATGTTTGCATTTATAATTTTATTAATAATTTTTCCAACAGCAAAATTTCAAAATTTTCGATTCTAATACATTCATATGTACATACATTCATATGTTGGAACGAAAAATTTTAAAATCTTCAATTCTAATCCATTCATGTATACATACACACATATATTCATATATACATACATACACATATATTTTTACATACATAAATTATTATTTTGTTTTTGACTAAACCTTTTCTTTATGTTTAAAATTCAATCCTATATGTTTACCCACAGTTTAAAAAAAACAGGTATCCATTCATAATTATGTATGTTTGCATTTATAATTTTATTTCTAATTTTTCCAACAGCAAAATTTCAAAATTTTCGATTCTAATACATTCATATGTACATACGTTCATATGTTGAAACGAAAAATTTTAAAATCTTCAATTCTAATCCATTCATATATACATAAACACATATATTCATATATACATACGTACATATATTATTTTTACATACATAAATTATTATTTTGTTTTTGACTAAACCTTTTCTTTATGTTTAAAATTCAATCCAATATGTTTACCCACAGTTTAAAAAAAAACAGGTATCCATTCATAATTATGTATGTTTGCATTTATAATTTTATTTCTAATTTTTCCAACAGCAAAATTTCAAAATTTTCGATTCTAATACATTCATATGTATGTACGTTCATATGTTGCAACGAAACATTTTAAAATCTTCAATTCTAATTCATTCATATATACATACATACATATATTTGAATAAAATTATTATTTTGTTTTTGCCTAAATCTTTTCTTTATTTGAAAAATTACATTTATATGTACATATATATATTTGAATACAATTATTATTTTATTTTAACCTAAACCTTTTCTTTATTTGAGAAATTTATTTCTATATGTTCACCCGCAGTTTAAAAAAAACAGGTATCCATTCATAATTATGTATGTTTGCATTTATAATTTTATTTCTAATTGTTCCAACAGCAAAATTTCAAAATTTTCGATTCTAATACATTCATATGTACATACATACGTTCATATGTTGGAACGAAAAATTTTAAAATCTTCAATTCTAATCCATTCATATATACATAAACACATATATCCATATATACATACATACATATATTATTTTTACATACATAAATTATTATTTTGTTTTTGACTAAACCTTTTTTTATGTTTAAAATTCAATCCTATATGTTTACCCACAGTTTAAAAAAAACAGGTATCCATTCATATTTACGTATTTTTGCATTTATAATTTTATTTCTAATTGTTCCAACAGCAAAATTTCAAAATTTTCGATTCTAATACATTCATATGTACATACATACGTTCATATGTTGGAACGAAAAATTTTAAAATCTTCAATTCTAATCCACTCATATATACACAAACACATATATTCATATATACATACATACATATATTATTTTTACATACATAAATTATTATTTTGTTTTTGACCAAACCTTTTCTTTATGTTTAAAATTCAATCCTATATGTTTACCCACAGTTTAAAAAAAAACAGGTATCCATTCATAATTATGTATGTTTGCATTTATAATTTTATTAATAATTTTTCCAACAGCAAAATTTCAAAATTTTCGATTCTAATACATTCATATGTACATACATTCATATGTTGGAACGAAAAATTTTAAAATCTTCAATTCTAATTCATTCATATATACATACATACATATATTTGAATAAAATTATTATTTTGTTTTTGCCTAAACCTTTTTTTATTTGAAAAATTACATTCATATGTACATATATATATTTGAATACAATTATTATTTTATTTTAACCTAAACCTTTTCTTTATTTGAGAAATTTATTTCTATATGTTTAAAAAAAACAGGTATCCATTCATAATTATGTATGTTTGCATTTATAATTTTATTAATAATTTTTCCAACAGCAAAATTTCAAAATTTTCGATTCTAATACATTCATATGTACATACATTCATATGTTGGAACGAAAAATTTTAAAATCTTCAATTCTAATCCATTCATGTATACATACACACATATATTCATATATACATACATACATATATTTTTACATACATAAATTATTATTTTGTTTTTGACGAAACCTTTTCTTTATGTTTAAAATTCAATCCTATATGTTTACCCACAGTTTAAAAAAAACAGGTATCCATTCATAATTATGTATGTTTGCATTTATAATTTTATTTCTAATTTTTCCAACAGCAAAATTTCAAAATTTTCGATTCTAATACATTCATATGTACATACGTTCATATGTTGAAACGAAAAATTTTAAAATCTTCAATTCTAATCCATTCATATATACATAAACACATATATTCATATATACATACGTACATATATTATTTTTACATACATAAATTATTATTTTGTTTTTGACTAAACCTTTTCTTTATGTTTAAAATTCAATCCAATATGTTTACCCACAGTTTAAAAAAAAACAGGTATCCATTCATAATTATGTATGTTTGCATTTATAATTTTATTTCTAATTTTTCCAACAGCAAAATTTCAAAATTTTCGATTCTAATACATTCATATGTATGTACGTTCATATGTTGCAACGAAACATTTTAAAATCTTCAATTCTAATTCATTCATATATACATACATACATATATTTGAATAAAATTATTATTTTGTTTTTGCCTAAATCTTTTCTTTATTTGAAAAATTACATTTATATGTACATATATATATTTGAATACAATTATTATTTTATTTTAACCTAAACCTTTTCCTTATTTGAGAAATTTATTTCTATATGTTCACCCGCAGTTTAAAAAAAACAGGTATCCATTCATAATTATGTATGTTTGCATTTATAATTTTATTTCTAATTGTTCCAACAGCAAAATTTCAAAATTTTCGATTCTAATACATTCATATGTACATACATACGTTCATATGTTGGAACGAAAAATTTTAAAATCTTCAATTCTAATCCATTCATATATACATAAACACATATATCCATATATACATACATACATATATTATTTTTACATACATAAATTATTATTTTGTTTTTGACTAAACCTTTTTTTATGTTTAAAATTCAATCCTATATGTTTACCCACAGTTTAAAAAAAACAGGTATCCATTCATATTTACGTATTTTTGCATTTATAATTTTATTTCTAATTTTTCCAAGAGCAAAATTTCAAAATTTTCGATTCTAATACATTCATATGTACATACGTTCATATGTTGAAACGAAAAATTTTAAAATCTTCAATTCTAATCCATTCATATATAAATAAACAAATATATCCATATATACATACATACATATATTATTTTTACATACATAAATTATTATTTTGTTTTTGACTAAACCTTTTCTTTATGTTTAAAATTTAATCCTATATGTTTACCCACAGTTTAAAAAAAAACAGGTATCCATTCATAATTATGTATGTTTGCATTTATAATTTTATTTCTAATTTTTACAACAGCAAAATTTCAAAATTTTCGATTCTAATACATTCATATGTATATACGTTCATATGTTGGTACGAAACATTTTAAAATCTTCAATTCTAATTCATTCATATATACATACATACATATATTTGAATAAAATTATTATTTTGTTTTTGGCTAAACCTTTTCTTTATTTGAAAAATTACATTCATATGTACATATATATATTTGAATACAATTATTATTTTATTTTAACCTAAACCTTTTCTTTATTTGAGAAATTTATTTCTATATGTTCACCCGCAGTTTAAAAAAAACAGGTATCCATTCATAATTATGTATGTTTGCATTTATAATTTTATTTCTAATTGTTCCAACAGCAAAATTTCATAATTTTCGATTCTAATACATTCATATGTACACACATACGTTCATATGTTGGAACGAAAAATTTTAAAATCTTCAATTCTAATCCATTCATATATATATACACACATATATTCATATATACATACATACATATATTTTTACATACATAAATTATTATTTTGTTTTTGTTTCTTTTTTAATTTTCGATTCTAATATATTCATATGTACATACGTTCATATGTTGGAACGAAAAATTTTAAAATCTTCAATTCTAATTCATTCATATATACATACACACATATATTCATATATACATACATACATATATTTTTACATACATAAAGTATTATTTTGTTTTTGACGAAACCTTTTCTTTATGTTTAAAATTCAATCCTATACGTTTACCCACACTTTAAAAAAAAACAGGTATCCATTTATAATTATGTATGTTTGCATTTGTAATTTTATTTCTAATTTTTCCAACAGCAAAATTTCAAAATTTTCGATTCTAATACATTCGTATGTACATACGTTCATATGTTGAAACGAAAAATTTTAAAATCTTCAATTTTAATCCATTCATATATACATAAACACATATATTCATATATACATACATACATATATTATTTTTACATACATAAATTATTATTTTGTTTTTGACTAAACCTTTTCTTTATGTTTAAAATTCAATCCTATATGTTTACCCACAGTTTAAGAAAAAACAGGTATCCATTCATAATTATGTATGTTTGCATTTATAATTTTATTTCTAATTTTTCCAACAGCAAAATTTCAAAATTTTCGATTCTAATACATTCATATGTATATACGTTCATATGTTGGAACGAAACATTTTAAAATTTTCAATTCTAATTCATTCATATATACATACATACATATATTTGAATAAAATTATTATTTTGTTTTTGCCTAAACCTTTTCTTTATTTGAAAAATTACATTCATATGTACATATATATATTTGAATACAATTATTATTTTATTTTAACCTAAACCTTTTCTTTATTTGAGAAATTTATTTCTATATGTTCACCCGCAGTTTAAAAAAAACAGGTATCCATTCATAATTATGTATGTTTGTATTTATAATTTTATTTCTAATTGTTCCAACAGCAAAATTTCAAAATTTTCGATTCTAATACATTCATATGTCCATACATACGTTCATATGTTGGAACGAAAAATTTTAAAATCTTCAATTCTAATCCATTCATATATACATACACACATATATTCGTATATACATACATACATATATTTTTACATACATAAATTATTATTTTGTTTTTGTTTCTTTTTTAATTTTCGATTCTAATATATTCATATGTACATACGTTCATATGTTGGAACGAAAAATTTTAAAATCTTCAATTCTAATCCATTCATATATACATACACACATATATTCATATATACATACAAACATATATTTTTACATACATAAATTATTATTTTGTTTTTGACGAAACCTTTTCTTTATGTTTAAAATTCAATCCTATATGTTTACCCACAGTTTAAAAAAAACAGGTATCCATTCATAATTATGTATGTTTGCATTTATAATTTTATTTCTAATTTTTCCAACAGCAAAATTTCAAAATTTTCGATTCTAATACATTCATATGTACATACGTTCATATGTTGAAACGAAAAATTTTAAAATCTTCAATTCTAATCCATTCATATGTACATAAACACATATATTCATATATACATACATACATATATTATTTTTACATACATAAATTATTATTTTGTTTTTGACTAAACCTTTTCTTTATGTTTAAAATTCAATCCTATATGTTTACCCACAGTTTAAAAAAAAACAGGTATCCATTCGTAATTATGTATGTTTGCATTTATAATTTTATTTCTAAGTTTTCCAACAGCAAAATTTCAATATTTTCGATTCTAATACATTCATATGTATATACGTTCATATGTTGGAACGAAACATTTTAAAATCTTCAATTCTAATTCATTCATATATACATACATACATATATTTGAATAAAATTATTATTTTGTTTTTGCCTAAAACTTTTCTTTATTTGAAAAATTACATTCATATGTACATATAAATATTTGAATACAATTATTATTTTATTTTAACCTAAACCTTTTCTTTATTTGAGAAATTTATTTCTATATGTTCACCCGCAGTTTAAAAAAAACAGGTATCCATTCATAATTATGTATGTTTGCATTTATAATTTTATTTCTAATTGTTCCAACAGCAAAATTTCAAAATTTTCGATTCTAATACATTCATATGTACATACATACGTTCATATGTTGGAACGAAAAATTTTAAAATCTTCAATTCTAATCCACTCATATATACATAAACACATATATTCATATATACATACATACATATATTATTTTTACATACATAAATTATTATTTTGTTTTTGACGAAACCTTTTCTTTATGTTTAAAATTCAATCCTATATGTTTACCCACAGTTTAAAAAAAACAGGTATCCATTCATAATTATGTATGTTTGCATTTATATATTTATTTCTTATTGTTCCAACAGCAAAATTTCAAAATTTTCGATTCTAATACATTCATATGTACATACATACATTCATATGTTAAAACGAAAAATTTTAAAATCTTCAATTCTAATCCATTCATATATACATACACACATATATTCATATATACATACATACATATATTTTTACATACATAAATTATTATTTTGTTTTTGACGAAACCTTTTCTTTATGTTTAAAATTCAATCCTATATGTTTACCCACAGTTTAAAAAAAACAGGTATCCATTCATAATTATGTATGTTTGCATTTATAATTTTATTTCTAATTTTTCCAACAGCAAAATTTCAAAATTTTCGATTCTAATACATTCATATGTACATACGTTCATATGTTGAAACAAAAATTTTAAAATCTTCAATTATAATCCATTCATATATACATATATTCATATATACATACATACATATATTTTTACATACGTAAATTATTATTTTGTGTTTGACGAAACCTTTTCTTTATGTTTAAAATTCAATCCTATATGTTTACCCACAGTTTAAAAAAAACAGGTATCCATTCATAATTATGTATGTTTGCATTTATAATTTTATTTCTAATTTTTCCAACAGCAAAATTTCAAAATTTTCGATTCTAATACATTCATATGTACATACGTTCATATGTTGAAACAAAAATTTTAAAATCTTCAATTCTAGTCGATTCATATATACATAAACACATATATTCATATATACATATATACATATATTATTTTTACATACATAAATTATTATTTTGTTTTTGACTAAACCTTTTCTTTATGTTCAAAATTCAATCCTATATGTTTACCCACAGTTTAAAAAAAACAGGTATCCATTCATAATTATGTATGTTTGCATTTATAATTTTATTTCTAATTTTTCCAACAGCAAAATTTCAAAATTGTCGATTCCAATACATTCATATGTACATACGTTCATATGTTGAAACGAAAAATTTTAAAATCTTTAATTCTAATCCATTCATATATACATACATACATATATTATTTTTACATACATAAATTATTATTTTGTTTTTGACTAAACCTTTTCTTTATGTTTAAAATTCAATCCTATATGTTTACCCACAGTTTAAAAAAAACAGGTATCCATTCATAATTATGTATGTTTGCATTTATAATTTTATTTCTAATTTTTCCAACAGCAAAATTTCAAAATTTTCGATTCTAATACATTCATATGTACATACATACATTCATATGTTAAAACGAAAAATTTTAAAATCTTCAATTCTAATCCATTCATATATACATACACACATACATATATTCATATATACATACATACATATATTTTTACATACATAAATTATTATTTTGTTTTTGACGAAACCTTTTCTTTATGTTTAAAATTCAATCCTATATGTTTACCCACAGTTTAAAAAAAACAGGTATCCATTCATAATTATGTATGTTTGCATTTATAATTTTATTTCTAATTGTTCCAACAGCAAAATTTCAAAATTTTCGATTCTAATACATTCATATGTACATACATACATTCATATGTTAAAACGAAAAATTTTAAAATCTTCAATTCTAATCCATTCATATATACATACACACATACATATATTCATATATACATACATACATATATTTTTACATACATAAATTATTATTTTGTTTTTGACGAAACCTTTTCTTTATGTTTAAAATTCAATCCTATATGTTTACCCACAGTTTAAAAAAAACAGGTATCCATTCATAATTATGTATGTTTGCATTTATAATTTTATTTCTAATTGTTCCAACAGCAAAATTTCAAAATTTTCGATTCTAATACATTCATATGTATATACGTTCATATGTTGGAACGAAAAATTTTAAAATCTTCAATTCTAATCCATTCATATATACATACACACATACATATATTCATATATACATACATACATATATTTTTACATACATAAATTATTATTTTGTTTTTGACGAAACCTTTTCTTTATGTTTAAAATTCAATCCTATATGTTTACCCACAGTTTAAAAAAAACAGGTATCCATTCATAATTATGTATGTTTGCATTTATAATTTTATTTCTAATTGTTCCAACAGCAAAATTTCAAAATTTTCGATTCTAATACATTCATATGTATATACGTTCATATGTTGGAACGAAACATTTTAAAATCTTCAATTCTAATTCATTCATATATACATACATACATATGTTTGAATAAAATTATTATTTTGTTTTTGCCTAAACCTTTTCTTTATTTGAAAAATTACATTCATATGTACATATATATATTTGAATACAATTATTATTTTATTTTAACCTAAACCTTTTCTTTATTTGAGAAATTTATTTCTATATGTTCACCCGCAGTTTAAAAAGAACAGGTATCCATTCATAATTATGTATGTTTGCATTTATAATTTTATTTCTAATTGTTCCAACAGCAAAATTTCAAAATTTTTGATTCTAATACATTCATATGTACATACATACGTTCATATGTTGGAACGAAAAATTTTAAAATCTTCAATTCTAATCCATTCATATATACATACACACATATATTCATATATACATACATACATATATTTTTACATACATAAATTATTATTTTGTTTTTGTTTCTTTTTTAATTTTCGATTCTAATATATTCATATGTACATACGTTCATATGTTGGAACGAAAAATTTTAAAATCTTCAATTCTAATCTATTCATATATACATAAACACATATATTCATATATACATACATACACATATTATTTTTACATACATAAATTATTATTTTGTTTTTGACTAAACCTTTTCTTTATGTTTAAAATTCAATCCTATATGTTTACCCACAGTTTAAAAAAAACAGGTATCCATTCATAATTATGTATGTTTGCATTTATAATTTTATTTATAATTTTTCCAACAGCAAAATTTTAAAATTTTCGATTCTAATACATTCATATGATTCTAATACATTCATATGTACATACGTTCATATGTTGAAACGAAAAATTTTAAAATCTTCAATTCGAATCCATTCACATATACATAAACACATATATTCATATATACATACATACATATATTATTTTTACATACATAAATTATTATTTTGTTTTTGACTAAACCTTTTCTTTATGTTTAAAATTCAATCCTATATGTTTACCCACAGTTTAAAAAAAAACAGGTATCCATTCATAATTATGTATGTTTGCATTTATAATTTTATTTCTAATTTTTCCAACAGCAAATTTTCAAAATTTTCGATTCTAATACATTCATATGTATATACGTTCATATGTTCGAACGAAACATTTTAAAATTTTCAATTCTAATTCATTCATATATACATACATACATATATTTGAATAAAATTATTATTTTGTTTTTGCCTAAACCTTTTCTTTATTTGAAAAATTACATTCATATGTACATATATATATTTGAATACAATTATTATTTTATTTTAACCTAAACCTTTTCTTTATTTGAGAAATTTATTTCTATATGTTCACCCGCAGTTTAAAAAAAACTGGTATCCATTCATAATTATGTATGCTTGCATTTATAATTTTATTTCTAATTGTTCCAACAGCAAAATTTCAAAATTTTCGATTCTAATACATTCATATGTCCATACATACGTTCATATGTTGGAACGAAAAATTTTAAAATCTTCAATTCTAATCCATTCATATATACATACACACATATATTCATATATACATACATACATATATTTTTACATACATAAATTATTATTTTGTTTTTGACGAAACCTTTTCTTTATGTTTAAAATTCAATCCTATATGTTTACCCACAGTTTAAAAAAAACAGGTATCCATTCATAATTATGTATGTTTGCATTTATAATTTTATTTCTAATTTTTCCAACAGCAAAATTTCAAAATTTTCGATTCTAATACATTCATATGATTCATATGTTGGTACCAAAAATTTTAAAATCTTCAATTCTAATCTATTCATATATACATAAACACATATATTCATATATACATACATACACATATTATTTTTACATACATAAATTATTATTTTGTTTTTGACTAAACCTTTTCTTTATGTTTAAAATTCAATCCTATATGTTTACCCACAGTTTAAAAAAAACAGGTATCCATTCATAATTATGTATGTTTGCATTTATAATTTTATTTATAATTTTTCCAACAGCAAAATTTTAAAATTTTCGATTCTAATACATTCATATGTACATACGTTCATATGTTGAAACGAAAAATTTTAAAATCTTCAATTCTAATCCATTCATATATACATACATACATATATTATTTTTACATACATAAATTATTATTTTGTTTTTGACTAAACCTTTTCTTTATGTTTAAAATTCAATCCTATATGTTTACCCACAGTTTAAAAAAAAACAGGTATCCATTCATAATTATGTATGTTTGCATTTATACTTTTATTTCTAATTTTTCCAACAGCAAAATTTCAAAATTTTCGATTCTAATACATTCATATGTACATACGTTCATATGTTGAAACGAAAAATTTTGAAATCTTCAATTCTAATCCATTCATATATGCATACATATATATATTCATACATACATACATACATATATATGAATAAAATTATTATTTTGTTTTTGACTAAACCTTTTCCTTATGTTTAAAATTCAATCCTATATGTTTACCCACAATTTAAAAAAAAACAGGTATCCATTCATAATTATGTATGTTTGCATTTATAATTTTATTTCTAATTTTTCCAACAGCAAAATTTCAAAATTTTCGATTCTAATACATTCATATGTATATACGTTCATATGTTGGAACGAAACATTTTAAAATCTTCAATTCTAATCCATTCATATATACATACACACATATATTCCTATATACATACATACATATATTTTTACATACATAAATTATTATTTTGTTTTTGTTTCTTTTTTAATTTTCGATTCCAATATATTCATATGTACATACGTTCATATGTTGGAACGAAAAATTTTAAAATCTTCAATTCTAATCCATTCATATATACATACACACATATATTCATACATACATATATTTTTACATACATAAATTATTATTTTGTTTTTGACGAAACCTTTTCTTTATGTTTAAAATTCAATCCTATATGTTTACCCACAGTTTAAAAAAAACAGGTATCCATTCATAATTATGTATGTTTGCATTTATAATTTTATTTCTAATTTTTCCAACAGCAAAATTTCAAAATTTTCGATTCTAATACATTCATATGATTCATATGTTGGTACCAAAAATTTTAAAATCTTCAATTCTAATCTATTCATATATACATAAACACATATATTCATATATACATACATACACATATTATTTTTACATACATAAATTATTATTTTGTTTTTGACTAAACCTTTTCTTTATGTTTAAAATTCAATCCTATATGTTTACCCACAGTTTAAAAAAAACAGGTATCCATTCATAATTATGTATGTTTGCATTTATAATTTTATTTATAATTTTTCCAACAGCAAAATTTTAAAATTTTCGATTCTAATACATTCATATGTACATACGTTCATATGTTGAAACGAAAAATTTTAAAATCTTCAATTCTAATCCATTCATATATACATACATACATATATTATTTTTACATACATAAATTATTATTTTGTTTTTGACTAAACCTTTTCTTTATGTTTAAAATTCAATCCTATATGTTTACCCACAGTTTAAAAAAAAACAGGTATCCATTCATAATTATGTATGTTTGCATTTATACTTTTATTTCTAATTTTTCCAACAGCAAAATTTCAAAATTTTCGATTCTAATACATTCATATGTACATACGTTCATATGTTGAAACGAAAAATTTTAAAATCTTCAATTCTAATCCATTCATATATTCATAAACACATATATTCATATATACATACATACAAATATTATTTTTACATACATAAATTATTATTTTGTTTTTGACTAAACCTTTTCTTTATGTTTAAAATTCAATCCTATATGTTTACCCACAGTTTAAAAAAAAACAGGTATCCATTCATAATTATGTATGTTTGCATTTATAATTTTATTTCTAATTTTTCCAACAGCAAAATTTCAAAATTTTCGATTCTAATACATTCATATGTATATACGTTCATATGTTGGAACGAAACATTTTAAAATCTTCAATTCTAATTCATTCATATTTACATACATACATATATTTGAATAAAATTATTATTTTGTTTTTGCCTAAACCTTTTCTTTATTTGAAAAATTACATTCATATGTACATATATATATTTGAATACAATTATTATTTTATTTTAACCTTAACCTTTTCTTTATTTGAGAAATTTATTTCTATATGTTCACCCGCAGTTTAAAAAAAACAGGTATCCATTCATAATTATGTATGTTTGCATTTATAATTTTATTTCTAATTGTTCCAACAGCAAAATTTCAAAATTTTCGATTCTAATACATTCATATGTACATACATACGTTCATATGTTGGAACGAAAAATTTTAAAATCTTCAATTCTAATTCATTCATATATACATACACACATATATTCATATATACATACATACATATATTTTTACATACATAAATTATTATTTTGTTTTTGTTTCTTTTTTAATTTTCGATTCAAATATATTCATATGTACATACGTTCATATGTTGGAACGAAAAATTTTAAAATCTTCAATTCTAATCCATTCATATATACATACACACATATATTCATATATACATACATACATATATTTTTACATACATAAATTATTATTTTGTTTTTGACTAAACCTTTTCTTTATGTTTAAAATTCAATCCTATATGTTTAACTACAGTTTAAAAAAAAACAGGAACCATTCATAATTATGCATGTTTGCATTTATAATTTTATTTATAATTTTTGCAACAGCAAAATTTCAAAATTTTCGATTCTAATACATTCATATGTACATACGTTCATATGTTGGAACGAAAAATTTTGAAATCTTCAATTCTAATCCATTCATATATGCATACATATATATATTCATACATACATACATACATATATATGAATAAAATTATTATTTTGTTTTTGACTAAACCTTTTCCTTATGTTTAAAATTCAATCCTATATGTTTACCCAAAATTTAAAAAAAAACAGGTATCCATTCATAATTATGTATGTTTGCATTTATAATTTTATTTCTAATTTTTCCAACAGCAAAATTTCAAAATTTTCGATTCTATTACATTCATATGTATATACGTTCATATGTTGGAACGAAACATTTTAAAATCTTCAATTCTTTATGTATTCATTCATATATACATACATATATTTGAATAAAATTATTATTTTGTTTTTGCCTAAACCTTTTCTTTATTTGAAAAATTACATTCATATGTACATATATATATTTGAATACAATTATTATTTTATTTTAACCTAAACCTTTTCTTTATTTGAGAAATTTATTTCTATATGTTCACCCGCAGTTTAAAAAACAGGTATCCATTCATAATTATGTATGTTTGCATTTATATTTTATTTCTAATTGTTCCAAAAGCAAAATTTCAAAATTTTCGATTCTAATACATTCATATGTACATACATACGTTCATATGTTGGAACGAAAAATTTTAAAATCTTCAATTCTAATCCATTCATATATACATACACACATATATTCCTATATACATACATACATATATTTTTACATACATAAATTATTATTTTGTTTTTGTTTCTTTTTTAATTTTCGATTCCAATATATTCATATGTACATACGTTCATATGTTGGAACGAAAAATTTTAAAATCTTCAATTCTAATCCATTCATATATACATACACACATATATTCATACATACATATATTTTTACATACATAAATTATTATTTTGTTTTTGACGAAACCTTTTCTTTATGTTTAAAATTCAATCCTATATGTTTACCCACAGTTTAAAAAAAACAGGTATCCATTCATAATTATGTATGTTTGCATTTATAATTTTATTTCTAATTTTTCCAACAGCAAAATTTCAAAATTTTCAATTCTAATACATTCATATGTACATACGTTCATATGTTGGAACGAAAAATTTTGAAATCTTCAATTCTAATCCATTCATATATGCATACATATATATATTCATACATACATACATACATATATATGAATAAAATTATTATTTTGTTTTTGATTAAACCTTTTCCTTATGTTTAAAATTCAATCCTATATGTTTACCCACAATTTAAAAAAAAACAGGTATCCATTCATAATTATGTATGTTTGCATTTATAATTTTATTTCTAATTTTTCCAACAGCAAAATTTCAAAATTTTCGATTCTATTACATTCATATGTATATACGTTCATATGTTGGAACGAAACATTTTAAAATCTTCAATTCTTTATGTATTCATTCATATATACATACATATATTTGAATAAAATTATTATTTTGTTTTTGCCTAAACCTTTTCTTTATTTGAAAAATTACATTCATATGTACATATATATATTTGAATACAATTATTATTTTATTTTAACCTGAACCTTTTCTTTATTTGAGAAATTTATTTCTATATGTTCACCCGCAGTTTAAAAAACAGGTATCCATTCATAATTATGTATGTTTGCATTTATAATTTTATTTCTAATTGTTCCAAAAGCAAAATTTCAAAATTTTCGATTCTAATACATTCATATGTACATACATACGTTCATATGTTGGAACGAAAAATTTTAAAATCTTCAATTCTAATCCATTCATATATACATACACACATATATTCCTATATACATACATACATATATTTTTACATACATAAATTATTATTTTGTTTTTGTTTCTTTTTTAATTTTCGATTCCAATATATTCATATGTACATACGTTCATATGTTGGAACGAAAAATTTTAAAATCTTCAATTCTAATCCATTCATATATACATACACACATATATTCATACATACATATATTTTTACATACATAAATTATTATTTTGTTTTTGACGAAACCTTTTCTTTATGTTTAAAATTCAATCCTATATGTTTACCCACAGTTTAAAAAAAACAGGTATCCATTCATAATTATGTATGTTTGCATTTATAATTTTATTTCTAATTTTTCCAACAGCAAAATTTCAAAATTTTCAATTCTAATACATTCATATGTACATACGTTCATATGTTGAAACGAAAAATTTTAAAATCTTTAATTCTAATCCATTCATATATACATACATACATATATTATTTTTACATACATAAATTATTATTTTGTTTTTGACTAAACCTTTTCTTTATGTTTAAAATTCAATCCTATATGTTTACCCACAGTTTAAAAAAAACAGGTATCCATTCATAATTTTGTATGTTTGCATTTATAATTTTATTTCTAATTTTTCCAACAGCAAAATTTCAAAATTTTCGATTCTAATACATTCATATGTACATACGTTCATATGTTGAAACGAAAAATTTTAAAATCTTCAATTCTAATCCATTCATATATACATAAACACATATATTCATATATACATACATACAAATATTATTTTTACATACATAAATTATTATTTTGTTTTTGACTAAACCTTTTCTTTATGTTTAAAATTCAATCCTATATGTTTACCCACAGTTTAAAAAAAAACAGGTATCCATTCATAATTATGTATGTTTGCATTTATAATTTTATTTCTAATTTTTCCAACAGCAAAATTTCAAAATTTTCGATTCTAATACATTCATATGTATATACGTTCATATGTTGGAACGAAACATTTTAAAATCTTCAATTCTAATTCATTCATATATACATACATACATATATTTGAATAAAATTATTATTTTGTTTTTGCCTAAACCTTTTCTTTATTTGAAAAATTACATTCATATGTACATATATATATTTGAATACAATTATTATTTTATTTTAACCTTAACCTTTTCTTTATTTGAGAAATTTATTTCTATATGTTCACCCGCAGTTTAAAAAAAACAGGTATCCATTCATAATTATGTATGTTTGCATTTATAATTTTATTTCTAATTGTTCCAACAGCAAAATTTCAAAATTTTCGATTCTAATACATTCATATGTACATACATACGTTCATATGTTGGAACGAAAAATTTTAAAATCTTCAATTCTAATCCATTCATATATACATACACACATATATTCATATATACATACATACATATATTTTTACATACATAAATTATTATTTTGTTTTTGTTTCTTTTTTAATTTTCGATTCAAATATATTCATATGTACATACGTTCATATGTTGGAACGAAAAATTTTAAAATCTTCAATTCTAATCCATTCATATATACATACACACATATATTCATATATACATACATACATATATTTTTACATACATAAATTATTATTTTGTTTTTGACTAAACCTTTTCTTTATGTTTAAAATTCAATCCTATATGTTTAACTACAGTTTAAAAAAAAACAGGAACCATTCATAATTATGTATGTTTGCATTTATAATTTTATTTATAATTTTTGCAACAGCAAAATTTCAAAATTTTCGATTCTAATACATTCATATGTACATACGTTCATATGTTGGAACGAAAAATTTTGAAATCTTCAATTCTAATCCATTCATATATGCATACATATATATATTCATACATACATACATACATATATATGAATAAAATTATTATTTTGTTTTTGACTAAACCTTTTCCTTATGTTTAAAATTCAATCCTATATGTTTACCCACAGTTTAAAAAAAAACAGGTATCCATTCATAATTATGTATGTTTGCATTTATAATTTTATTTCTAATTTTTCCAACAGCAAAATTTCAAAATTTTCGATTCTATTACATTCATATGTATATACGTTCATATGTTGGAACGAAACATTTTAAAATCTTCAATTCTTTATGTATTCATTCATATATACATACATATATTTGAATAAAATTATTATTTTGTTTTTGCCTAAACCTTTTCTTTATTTGAAAAATTACATTCATATGTACATATATATATTTGAATACAATTATTATTTTATTTTAACCTAAACCTTTTCTTTATTTGATAAATTTATTTCTATATGTTCACCCGCAGTTTAAAAAACAGGTATCCATTCATAATTATGTATGTTTGCATTTATAATTTTATTTCTAATTGTTCCAACAGCAAAATTTCAAAATTTTCGATTCTAATACATTCATATGTACATACATACGTTCATATGTTGGAACGAAAAATTTTAAAATCTTCAATTCTAATCCATTCACATATACATACACACATATATTCCTATATACATACATACATATATTTTTACATACATAAATTATTATTTTGTTTTTGTTTCTTTTTTAATTTTCGATTCTAATATATTCATATGTACATACGTTCATATGTTGGAACGAAAAATTTTAAAATCTTCAATTCTAATCCATTCATATATACATACACACATATATTCATATATACATACATACATATATTTTTACATACATAAATTATTATTTTGTTTTTGACTAAACCTTTTCTTTATGTTTAAAATTCAATCCTATATGTTTACCCACAGTTTAAAAAAAACAGGTATCCATTCATAATTATGTATATTTGCATTTATAATTTTATTTCTAATTTTTCCAACAGCAAAATTTCAAAATTTTCGATTCGAATACATTCATATGTACATACGTTCATATGTTGAAACGAAGAATTTTAAAATCTTCAATTCTAATCCATTCATATATACATAAACACATATATTCATATATACATACATACATATATTATTTTTACATACTTAAATTATTATTTTGTTTTTGACTAAACCTTTTCTTTATGTTTAAAATTCAATCCTATATGTTTACCCACAGTTTAAAAAAAAACTGGTATCCTTTCATAATTATGTATGTTTGCATTTATAATTTTATTTCTAATTTTTCCAACAGCAAAATTTCAAAATTTTCGATTCTAATACATTCATATGTAGATACGTTCATATGTTGGAACGAAAAATTTTAAAATCTTCAATTCTAATCCATTCATATATACATACACACATATATTCATATATACATACATACATATATTTTTACATACATAAATTATTATTTTGTTTTTGTTTCTTTTTTAATTTTCGATTCTAATATATTCATATGTACATACGTTCATATGTTGGAACGAAAAATTTTAAAATCTTCAATTCTAATCCATTCATATATACATACACACATATATTCATATATACATACATACATATATTTTTACATACATAAATTATTATTTTGTTTTTGACTAAACCTTTTCTTTATGTTTAAAATTCAATCCTATATGTTTACCCACAGTTTAAAAAAAACAGGTATCCATTCATAATTATGTATGTTTGCATTTATAATTTTATTTCTAATTTTTCCAACTGCAAAATTTCAAAATTTTCGATTCTAATACATTCATATGTACATACGTTTATATGTTGAAACGAAAAATTTTAAAATCTTTAATTCTAATCCATTCATATATACATACATACATATATTATTTTTACATACATAAATTATTATTTTGTTTTTGACTAAACCTTTTCTTTATGTTTAAAATTCAATCCTATATGTTTACCCACAGTTTAAAAAAAAACAGGTATCCATTCATAATTATGTATGTTTGCATTTATAATTTTATTTCTAATTTTTCCAACAGCAAAATTTCAAAATTTTCGATTCTAATACATTCATATGTACATACGTTCATATGTTGAAACGAAAAATTTTAAAATCTTCAATTCTAATCCATTCATATATACATAAACACATATATTCATATATACATACATACAAATATTATTTTTACATACATAAATTATTATTTTGTTTTTGACTAAACCTTTTCTTTATGTTTAAAATTCAATCCTATATGTTTACCCACAGTTTAAAAAAAACAGGTATCCATTCATAATTATGTATGTTTGCATTTATAATTTTATTTCTAATTTTTCCAACAGCAAAATTTCAAAATTTTCGATTCTAATACATTCATATGTACATACGTTCATATGTTGAAACGAAAAATTTTAAAATCTTTAATTCTAATCCATTCATATATACATACATACATATATTATTTTTACATACATAAATTATTATTTTGTTTTTGACTAAACCTTTTCTTTATGTTTAAAATTCAATCCTATATGTTTACCCACAGTTTAAAAAAAAACAGGTATCCATTCATAATTATGTATGTTTGCATTTATAATTTTATTTCTAATTTTTCCAACAGCAAAATTTCAAAATTTTCGATTCTAATACATTCATATGTACGTACGTTCATATGTTGGAACGAAAAATTTTGAAATCTTCAGTTCTAATCCATTCATATATGCATACATATATATATTCATATATACATATATATGAATAAAATTATTATTTTGTTTTTGACTAAACCTTTTCCTTATGTTTAAAATTCAATCCTATATGTTTACCCACAGTTTAAAAAAAAACAGGTATCCATTCATAATTATGTATGTTTGCATTTATAATTTTATTTCTAATTTCTCCAACAGCAAAATTTCAAAATTTTCGATTCTATTACATTCATATGTATATACGTTCATATGTTGGAACGAAACATTTTAAAATCTTCAATTCTTTATGTATTCATTCATATATACATACATATATTTGAATAAAATTATTATTTTGTTTTTGCCTAAACCTTTTCTTTATTTGAAAAATTACATTCATATGTACATATATATATTTGAATACAATTATTATTTTATTTTAACCTAAACCTTTTCTTTATTTGAGAAATTTATTTCTATATGTTCACCCGCAGTTTAAAAAACAGGTATCCATTCATAATTATGTATGTTTGCATTTATAATTTTATTTCTAATTGTTCCAACAGCAAAATTTCAAAATTTTCGATTCTAATACATTCATATGTACATACATACGTTCATATGTTGGAACGAAAAATTTTAAAATCTTCAATTCTAATCCATTCATATATACATACACACATATATTCCTATATACATACATACATATATTTTTACATACATAAATTATTATTTTGTTTTTGTTTCTTTTTTAATTTTCGATTCTAATATATTCATATGTACATACGTTCATATGTTGGAACGAAAAATTTTAAAATCTTCAATTCTAATCCATTCATATATACATACACACATATATTCATATATACATACATACATATATTTTTACATACATAAATTATTATTTTGTTTTTGACTAAACCTTTTCTTTATGTTTAAAATTCAATCCTATATGTTTACCCACAGTTTAAAAAAAACAGGTATCCATTCATAATTATGTATATTTGCATTTATAATTTTATTTCTAATTTTTCCAACAGCGAAATTTCAAAATTTTCGATTCGAATACATTCATATGTACATACGTTCATATGTTGAAACGAAGAATTTTAAAATCTTCAATTCTAATCCATTCATATATACATAAACACATATATTCATATATACATACATACATATATTATTTTTACATACTTAAATTGTTATTTTGTTTTTGACTAAACCTTTTCTTTGTGTTTAAAATTCAATCCTATATGTTTACCCACAGTTTAAAAAAAAACTGGTATCCATTCATAATTATGTATGTTTGCATTTATAATTTTATTTCTAATTTTTCCAACAGCAAAATTTCAAAATTTTCGATTCTAATACATTCATATGTACATACATACGTTCATATGTTGGAACGAAAAATTTTAAAATCTTCAATTCTAATCCACTCATATATACATAAACACATATATTCATATATACATACATACATATATTTTTACATACATAAATTATTATTTTGTTTTTGTTTCTTTTTTAATTTTCGATTCTAATATATTCATATGTACATACGTTCATATGTTGGAACGAAAAATTTTAAAATCTTCAATTCCAATCCATTCATATATACATACACACATATATTCATATATACATACATACATATATTTTTACATACATAAATTATTATTTTGTTTTTGACTAAACCTTTTCTTTATGTTTAAAATTCAATCCTATATGTTTACCCACAGTTTAAAAAAAACAGGTATCCATTCATAATTATGTATGTTTGCATTTATAATTTTATTTCTAATTTTTCCAACAGCAAAATTTCAAAATTTTCGAATCTAATACATTCATATGTACATACGTTCATATGTTGAAACGAAAAATTTTAAAATCTTTAATTCTAATCCATTCATATATACATACATACATATATTATTTTTACATACATAAATTATTATTTTGTTTTTGACTAAACCTTTTCTTTATGTTTAAAATTCAATCCTATATGTTTACCCACAGTTTAAAAAAAAACAGGTATCCATTCATAATTACGTATGTTTGCATTTATAATTTTATTTCTAATTTTTCCAACAGCAAAATTTCACAATTTTCGATTCTAATACATTCATATGTACATACGTTCATATGTTGAAACGAAAAATTTTAAAATCTTCAATTCTAATCCATTCATATATACATAAACACATATATTCATATATACATACATACATATATTATTTTTACATACATAAATTATTATTTTGTTTTTGACTAAACCTTTTCTTTATGTTTAAAATTCAATCCTATATGTTTACCCACAGTTTAAAAAAAAACAGGTATCCATTCATAATTATGTATGTTTGCATTTATAATTTTATTTCTAATTTTTCCAACAGCAAAATTTCAAAATTTTCGATTCTAATACATTCATATGTATATACGTTCATATGTTGGAACGAAACATTTTAAAATCTTCAATTCTAATTCATTCATATATACATACATACATATATTTGAATAAAATTATTATTTTGTTTTTGCCTAAACCTTTTCTTTATTTGAAAAATTACATTCATATGTACATATATATATTTGAATACAATTATTATATTATTTTAACCTTAACCTTTTCTTTATTTGACAAATTTATTTCTATATGTTCACCCGCAGTTTAAAAAAAACAGGTATCCATTCATAATTATGTATGTTTGCATTTATAATTTTATTTCTAATTGTTCCAACAGCAAAATTTCAAAATTTTCGATTCTAATACATTCATATGTACATACATACGTTCATATGTTGGAACGAAAAATTTTAAAATCTTCAATTCTAATCCATTCATATATACATACACACATATATTCATATATACATACATACATATATTTTTACATACATAAATTATTATTTTGTTTTTGTTTCTTTTTTAATTTTCGATTCAAATATATTCATATGTACATACGTTCATATGTTGGAACGAAAAATTTTAAAATCTTCAATTCTAATCCATTCATATATACATACACACATATATTCATATATACATACATACATATATTTTTACATACATAAATTATTATTTTGTTTTTGACTAAACCTTTTCTTTATGTTTAAAATTCAATCCTATATGTTTAACTACAGTTTAAAAAAAAACAGGTATCCATTCATAATTATGTATGTTTGCATTTATAATTTTATTTATAATTTTTGCAACAGCAAAATTTCAAAATTTTCGATTCTAATACATTCATATGTACATACGTTCATATGTTGGAACGAAAAATTTTGAAATCTTCAATTCTAATCCATTCATATATGCATACATATATATATTCATACATACATACATACATATATATGAATAAAATTATTATTTTGTTTTTGACTAAACCTTTTCCTTATGTTTAAAATTCAATCCTATATGTTTACCCACAGTTTAAAAAAAAAACAGGTATCCATTCATAATTATGTATGTTTGCATTTATAATTTTATTTCTAATTTTTCCAACAGCAAAATTTCAAAATTTTCGATTCTAATACATTCATATGTATATACGTTCATATGTTGGAACGAAACATTTTAAAATCTTCAATTCTAATTCATTCATATATACATACATACATTTGAATAAAATTATTATTTTGTTTTTGCCTAAACCTTTTCTTTATTTGAAAAATTACATTCATATGTACATATATATATTTGAATACAATTATTATTTTATTTTAACCTAAACCTTTTCTTTATTTGAGAAATTTATTTCTATATGTTCACCCGCAGTTTAAAAAACAGGTATCCATTCATAATTATGTATGTTTGCATTTATAATTTTATTTCTAATTGTTCCAACAGCAAAATTTCAAAATTTTCGATTCTAATACATTCATATGTACATACATACGTTCATATGTTGGAACGAAAAATTTTAAAATCTTCAATTCTAATCCATTCATATATACATACACACATATATTCCTATATACATACATACATATATTTTTACATACATAAATTATTATTTTGTTTTTGTTTCTTTTTTAATTTTCGATTCTAATATATTCATATGTACATACGTTCATATGTGGGAACGAAAAATTTTAAAATCTTCAATTCTAATCCATTCATATATACATACACACATATATTCATATATACATACAAACATATATTTTTACATACATAAATTATTATTTTGTTTTTGACTAAAAATTTTCTTTATGTTTAAAATTCAATCCTATATGTTTACCCACAGTTTAAAAAAAACAGGTATCCATTCATAATTATGTATATTTGCATTTATAATTTTATTTCTAATTTTTCCAACAGCAAAATTTCAAAATTTTCGATTCTAATACATTCATATGTACATACGTTCATATGTTGGAACGAAAAATTTTAAAATCTTCAATTCTAATCCATTCATATATACATACACACATATATTCATATATACATACATACATATATTTTTACATACATAAATTATTATTTTGTTTTTGTTTCTTTTTTAATTTTCGATTCTAATATATTCATATGTACATACGTTCATATGTCGGAACGAAAAATTTTAAAATCTTCAATTCTAATCCATTCATATATACATAAACACATATATTCATATATACATACATACATATATTATTTTTACATACTTAAATTATTATTTTGTTTTTGACTAAACCTTTTCTTTATGTTTAAAATTCAATCCTATATGTTTACCCACAGTTTAAAAAAAATCTGGTATCCATTCATAATTATGTATGTTTGCATTTATAATTTTATTTCTAATTTTTCCAACAGCAAAATTTCAAAATTTTCGATTCTAATACATTCATATGTACATACGTTCATATGTTGGAATGAAAAATTTTAAAATCTTCAATTCTAATCCATTCATATATACATACACACATATATTCATATATACATACATACATATATTTTTACATACATAAATTATTATTTTGTTTTTGTTTCTTTTTTAATTTTCGATTCTAATATATTCATATGTACATACGTTCATATGTTGGAACGAAAAATTTTAAAATCTTCAATTCTAATCCATTCATATATACATACACACATATATTCATATATACATACATACATATATTTTTACATACATAAATTATTATTTTGTTTTTGACGAAACCTTTTCTTTATGTTTAAAATTCAATCCTATATGTTTACCCACAGTTTAAAAAAAACAGGTATCCATTCATAATTATGTATGTTTGCATTTTATTTCTAATTTTTCCAACAGCAAAATTTCAAAATTTTCGATTCTAATACATTCATATGTATATACGTTCATATGTTGGAACGAAACATTTTAAAATCTTTAATTCTAATTCATTCATATATACATACATACATATATTTGAATAAAATTATTATTTTGTTTTTGCCTAAACCTTTTCTTTATTTGAAAAATTACATTCATATGTACATATATATATTTGAATACAATTATTATTTTATTTTAACCTTAACCTTTTCTTTATTTGAGAAATTTATTTCTATATGTTCACCCGCAGTTTAAAAAAAACAGGTATCCATTCATAGTTATGTATGTTTGCATTTATAATTTTATTTCTAATTGTTCCAACAGCAAAATTTCAAAATTTTCGATTCTAATACGTTCATATGTACGTACATACGTTCATATGTTGGAACGAAAAATTTTAAAATCTTCAATTCTAATCCATTCATATATACATACACACATATATTCATATATACATACATACATATATTTTTACATACATAAATTATTATTTTGTTTTTGTTTCTTTTTTAATTTTCGATTCTAATATATTCATATATACATACGTTCATATGTTGGAACGAAAAATTTTAAAATCTTCAATTCTAATCCATTCATATATACATACACACATATATTCATATATACATACATACATATATTTTTACATACATAAATTATTATTTTGTTTTTGACTAAACCTTTTCTTTATGTTTAAAATTCAATCCTATATGTTTACCCACAGTTTAAAAAAAACAGGTGTCCATTCATAATTATGTATATTTGCATTTATAATTTTATTTCTAATTTTTCCAACAGCAAAATTTCAAAATTTTCGATTCTAATACATTCATATGTACATACGTTCATATGTTGAAACGAAAAATTTTAAAATCTTCAATTCTAATCCATTCATATATACATAAACACATATATTCATATATACATACATACATATATATGAATCAAATTATTATTTTGTTTTTGACTAAACCTTTTCCTTATGTTTAAAATTCAATCCTATATGTTTACCCACAGTTTAAAAAAAACAGGTATCCATTCATAATTATGTATGTTTGCATTTATAATTTTATTTCTAATTTTTCCAACAGCAAAATTTCAAAATTTTCGATTCTAATACATCCATATGTATATACGTTCATATGTTGGAACGAAACATTTTAAAATCTTCAATTCTAATTCATTCATATATACATACATACATATATTTGAATAAAATTATTATTTTGTTTTTGCCTAAACCTTTTCTTTATTTGAAAAATTACATTCATATGTACATATATATATTTGAATACAATTATTATTTTATTTTAACCTAAACCTTTTCTTTATTTGAGAAATTTATTTCTATATGTTCACCCGCAGTTTAAAAAAACAGGTATCCATTCATAATTATGTATGTTTGCATTTATAATTTTATTTCTAATTGTTCCAACAGCAAAATTTCAAAATTTTCGATTCTAATACATTCATATGTACATACATACGTTCATATGTTGGAACGAAAAATTTTAAAATCTTCAATTCTAATCCATTCATATATACATACACACATATATTCCTATATACATACATACATATATTTTTACATACATAAATTATTATTTTGTTTTTGTTTCTTTTTTAATTTTCGATTCTAATATATTCATATGTACATACGTTCATATGTTGGAACGAAAAATTTTAAAATCTTCAATTCTAATCCATTCATATATACATACACACATATATTCATATATACATACATACATATATTTTTACATACATAAATTATTATTTTGTTTTTGACTAAACCTTTTCTTTGTGTTTAAAATTCAATCCTATATGTTTACCCACAGTTTAAAAAAAACAGGTATCCATTCATAATTATGTATTACATACGTTCATATGTTGAAACGAAAAATCTTAAAATCTTCAATTCTAATCCATTCATATATACATAAACACATATATTCATATATACATACATACATATATTATTTTTACATACATAAATTATTATTTTGTTTTTGACTAAACCTTTTCTTTATGTTTAAAATTCAATCCTATATGTTTACCCACAGTTTAAAAAAAAACAGGTATCCATTCATAATTGAGGAGCATTTTTTCAAAACTACATAAAATGAAAAATTAAGTTTTTGGGAAAACACATTTTTATTATTTAAATTCTTATTACTAGCTAGAAAAACATAAGATTGAGTTTTTTTGAATCCTTTCAAAGGTTTCTATAAATGGCTAACAAAATTCATATTATTCGAATTCATGTACCCCGAAAAAAATACATATAAAAAACAACAGTTTTTTCAAAACTTGTTAAGCGCCACTTTTTAAATTTTTGCAAAACTACATTATACCAAAAATTTTTGCAAAACTGTATAAGATAAAAAATAAATAAGAATTCTTTCTTTTAAAGTTGTTTTAACAATACATAAAAAAAAAAATTTTTCAAAATATTTATATACATGTAAATAAAAATTCTTTAATATTAACGTCAAGTTTTACGGCTTATAGGAACATAAGAAATTTGCTCGTAATGCACCATTTTCAAACACTATCGTCTTCTTCTTCATAGGTTATATTTTTCTTTATGGCTTCTGTAATTTCTTGGTCCTTAGGTTTTGACCGGTCTCCACCACGACGTTCTTCAGGTAACTCACCAGTGTGCAATACATACTTTGATACTAAAGACAACCGATATGCAGAAAATCCAGTAATATTTTGAAACAATTTTGCACAAACGGGGACAATTTTTCCATTTCTTTTCCTTATAGTATAACTAATTGAAACAGCTTTTTTTTTATTGGATAACGTTTGAGAAATTCTGTGTTTTTTTGGATAGGTTATGCTCAAATACTTGACAATAAATCTGTCTTGTTCAACTTTCTTCGTTTTGGAATTATTGCAATGATGCCTAAATACTATATGTAAAATTGATAAATTTTATATATTAATAAGTTATACGTGTTTTATTAATAAGTTGTAAGTATTTATATTTATGTATACCTAAGTTACAACAATAATTTTTTTAATAAAATCACATAAAATCTACTTACATTCTGCATCTTCTAATGTAAGTTTTGAACCTTTACATTTCCCTTTCAATTTTCTTTCTATTCCTCCTTCACAAGACGTTAATTGGGGGCAACTTAATAATAAGGCCCTATTTACCTTTTTTGTTTTTATAATTTTTTGCTTCTTATTTCTTTTCTTACGACCACCGACAATTTCCTCTATTTCTTTATCAAACTCAACATCACACATTTTTAATAAATTTTAAACTTTCACTTATATATATTAAACTTGCACTCATAAAAATTCGAAAAATACTGAACTATTAAACTTTAAATCTCTTAAAATGCGTCATGTGCGTAGTTTTGTTTAAAAAAATAGCGGTAAACATCTCGTGACATGTTTTTGCATATTCTTACAGAATAATATATACATATGTATGTAAGTGTATATGCAATAATATATTGACACATACTTGATAACGAAAAGAATTTTTTTTTATGAAGGA
Source organism: Condylostylus longicornis (assembly GCF_029603195.1). Taxonomy (NCBI): domain Eukaryota; kingdom Metazoa; phylum Arthropoda; class Insecta; order Diptera; family Dolichopodidae; genus Condylostylus; species Condylostylus longicornis. The sequence continues at coordinate 470,746 of NW_026578096.1, forward strand.
AAGAAATTGTAATACTTGATTTGGTTTTTCAAAACTCAATAAGATCAGTATTTTATCGAGTTTTGCAAAAACTTTCATTTTTTAAATGCTTATAACGTCGAAAGTATTTAGTTCAGCAGTTTTATTTTAATTCCAATCGAAATAAGAGTAAAAAATTAGCCGGAAAGTATGTATATCTCGATTTTGGTCAAAAATGGAGATATAAAGTTTTGAAAAAACGGTCCTCAATTATGTATGTTTGCATTTATAATTTTATTTCTAATTTTTCCAACAGCAAAATTTCAAAATTTTCGATTTTAATACATTCATATGTACATACGTTCATATGTTGGAACGAAAAATTTTAAAATCTTCAATTCTAATCCATTCATATATACATACACACATATATTCATATATACATACATACATATATTTTTACATATATAAATTATTATTTTGTTTTTGTTTCTTTTTTAATTTTCGATTCTAATATATTCATATGTACATACGTTCATATGTTGGAACGAAAAATTTTAAAATCTTCAATTCTAATCCATTCATATATACATACACACATATATTCATATATACATACATACATATATTTTTACATACATAAATTATTATTTTGTTTTTGGCTAAACCTTTTCTTTATGTTTAAAATTCAATCCTATATGTTTAACTACAGTTTAAAAAAAACAGGTATCCATTCATAATTATGTATGTTTGCATTTATAATTTAATTTATAATTTTTCCAACAGCAAAATTTCTAAATTTTCGATTCTAATACATTCATATGTACATACGTTCATATGTTGGAACGAAAAATTTTGAAATCTTCAATTCTAATCCATTCTATATGCATACATATATATATTCATACATACATACATACATATATATGAATAAAATTATTATTTTGTTTTTGACTAAACCTTTTCTTTATTTGAGAAATTAATTTTTGTATGTTTAACCCCATGATATAATAATTATGCGTTTAAAATTTATTTCTATATATTTTACAGTTTTGAATATTATTAAATTCATATAGAAAGCTTAAAAAATTACTCAGGAAGCTTTAAAAAAAATATACATACATACATATTTATGTACTTAAAATTTTTTCGAATTTTTCCAAACTATTATAAGAATATTTTTTTGGAAATTTTCTTTAAATTTTTATAATAACATTTATAATATGTTATATAATATATATTAAAAAAAATAAAACACAAAATTTAAACAAAATAAAAAAAAAATTTTAAAATAATCCAAAAAAATAAAAATACACACATGTATTCATATATACATTCATACACATATTTTTACATACATAAATTATTATTTTGTTTTTGACTAAACCTTTTCTTTATTTGAGAAATTAATTTTTGTAAGTTTACCCCCATGATATAATAATTATGCGTTTAAAATTTATTTCTATGTATTCTACAGTTTTGAATATTATTAAATTCATATAGAAAGCTTAAAAAAAAAAAAAAATACCTCAGGAATCACTTTGATATCTGTACCAGTATCTAATTTGGATTTAAATATATTGGATTCAATTTTCACTTTTTCATACCAAAATGCATCACTATTTAATCTAATAACATTTTAGAAATGCACAGTCTGAATCAGAATGATAATTATGAGCTTTTATTTGATTTACCCTATAGTTTACATTGTACTTTTATTTTTCCATTCACATACAGTGGCAAAATGATGTAAAATATTAAATTACATGGCTTTTCCTAATTCTACCGGCTGCGCCATGTGTTAGTTTATAAACAAAACAAAATAGATGTTTACTGTATAAATGATTTACTAGGACTGGTTTTAATATTTAGTATGAAATACATGTATGTAACCTGTACATAGTACAATTGATTTTTACCAGTAAATCAACATTATTTAATACAGGTGTGTTTCACACTATTAGACATTAGGGAAGCTTTAAATATAATTCTTTAACATATTACAATGGTTAAATTACTTGATAGGGTAGTGGCAAACATTGTAAAATAACCGAAATTGTAAACAAATTTTTGACTATGCTGAATTTTCTGACGAACTGATCAAATACATGAATTTCAAATTAAGAAAAATGGGTTAAAAGATGAATGTTTCAATAATTACTGACCTTTGTCAATCTTTATGCAAACAGTAGGTTTTAATACGAATCAATTTGTATTAAGGGCTGTAAATTAGGAATTTCGTACGAACTGTAGGTTTTAATGGGAATCATTATGGTTTTTTGGAAAAGATTGATACGGAATCGGGAAATTCAGATTACCACGACAGAATATTCTATTTACACGATCTCACATAATGTGTTGATAAAAATTTTTCCCAGAATGTCGGACGATAGGAGGTCAAATTTCAAAGTATGCGTAATCTGAATTAAGAAAGTATGCGTAACATCTGTGATTTATAACCTTTTTGCCAAGGTGGGCATCCCAATGAGGTGGGTAAAATTAACTCTACAATGCGCTTTAGTCTACGTTCATAAAGCAGCACAATTAACAAATGGGATCACCCCAGGGAAGCAAAGCGGATCTCATGAAATTTTTTTGAATAGCATCAATTCTGTTCTTGTGAACGTGATACATTGGGCAGCAAACCTGCAATGTGCATTCAAAATGTGGAAGAACAAGACAAGAGTAAAGAGATTTCAATGACTAAGGATCATTTCTTTGACCATTACCAAACCCAAACAGGAAGCTTGCCTTACTCACAACATAATTATGATGGTTTGAAAACGACAATTTAGAGTCGAAATAAGCTCCGAGATCACTAATTACAAAAATCATTTTTAGACCATCACCATTAAAAGCTTGATCTGTCACAAAAGGGTATCTCCGGCATGAGTAACTTATTACAGCACATTTACTTACGTCTAACTTTAAATTGTTGAAGCAAAACCATTTCGTATAGAAGTTATTTAATTCATTTTGAAATAGCTGGGAATCAGCTATTATGGGAATCAGCTAAGAAATCCTTTTAAAAATTTTCATATCATCAGCATAAATTTGTTATAATTATTATTTTCTTATATACATACTCATATATTCTTATAAACATTTAATTATCACTAATAAGTTTCTTATACATAATTTTATATTTTATAAAATTACCTGGAATTCATAAAGTTTTATAATATAATTATATATATTAACATATACTTAAGTAGAATTTCTAGGGTATTTTGGACTTATTTTAAGATACTCGTACATATGTATATACATATATCATAAACTATTTTAATAATCTCAAAGAAATGATTTTTTTTGCTTTGTTTGTTACAATCAGATACACACGTCCAAAATAATTGTTTGTAAAGACTAAATATTGTTACTTTTTTAGCATATAATTATTATTATCTACTCATATTTAAGAAAAATTAGTAGAGTAAGTGCGGTGATTGCGGCCCAGTCGGTTAATGTGGATCACCTTTATATCCGAGAAACTATACATGTAATGTCTTATCTATGCATGTCTAAACATGCAAAATTATAATTAATACAGCATTTCTTTGTGTTTTGCAGTTTTGTGTTACCGTTACGGTATCGGTTTCCGCAAAGAAGTGTTTTTTCTCATCTAAAATTCTGTTTAGAACAATTTGATATAAGCATTTATCTTGATTATAAAATTAATATTCTTTTCAAAGATCGAAATTCCGAGTATTGTGGAATACTATGCTTCAGGTATTTTGGGCTTCATTTTTACATGCATTTTAGTTTTGTTAAATAACATTTAATTTTTGATAAATTTTATTTTCTAAATTTTTTTATGTAGTTTCAAATTCTTTCAAAACTTTGCAAATTTGACTTTGTGCTGAAAACGAATTTGCAAAAAATTGTCAAGAATAAAAGGCTGAATTTTGCATTTCAATTGGTAATAAAATAGTCTTTGATTGTGACTTTAGTCCGGGTTAAAAAGATTTAAGATAACGGACTCTTGTATGTTCAGCAATGATTATTATGATTTTAATGTTTGTTGAGAGAATGTTATACATATAATACTATGTCCGTAAAAGGAATTTTTTCCACTTGAAAGTTTCGAACTGCATTTCCGAAAACCCAAAAATATTAACATGTAACAACTTAAAAGTCTGATGACAATATCAAAATTGCCAAAGAGAATAAATGTACTATAAACTTTTTATAAAATTTTCAAGCCGACACTCAGTTTATGACAACAATATCCATTGATATCGAAATCACCAAAAAAAAATTTCAACTAGAAAATCTTCACATTTTGGTGAACAACGTA
>NW_026578096.1:480000-481862 GCF_029603195.1 Condylostylus longicornis
TAATATTATTATTATTACTATTATTATTCTTATTATTATTATCATTATTATTATTATTATTATTATTATTATTATTATTATTATTATTATTATTATTATTATTATTATTACTATTATTATTATTATTATGATTATTATTATTATTATTATTATTATTATTATTATTATTATTATTATTATTTATTATTATTATTATTATTTATATTATATATTATTATTATTATTATTACTATTATTATTATTATTATTATTATTATTATTATTATTATTATTATTATCATTATTATTATTATTATTATTATTATATTATTATTATTATTATTATTATATTATTATTATTATTATTATTATTATTATTATTATTATTATTATTATTATTATTATTATTATTATTATTATTATTATTATTATTATTATTATTATTATTATTATTATTATTATTATTATTATTATTATTATTATTATTATTATTATTATTATTATTATTATTATTATTATTATTATTATTATTATTATTATTATTATTATTATTATTATTATTATTATTATTATTATTATTATTATTATTATTATTATTATTAATTATTATTATTATTATTATTATTATTATTATTATTATTATTATTACTATTATTATTATTATTATTATTATTATTATTATTATTATTATTATTATTATTATTATTATTATTATTATTATTATTATTACTATTATTATTATTATTATTATTATTATTATTATTATTATTATTATTATTATTATTATCATTATTATTATTATTATTATTATTATTATTATTATTATTATTATTATTATTATTATATTATTATTATTATTATTATTATTATTATTATTATTATTATTATTATTATTATTATTATTATTATCATTATTATTATTATTATTATTATTATTATTATATTATTATTATTATTATTATTATTATTATTATTATTATTATTATTATTATTATTATTATTATTATTATTATTATTATTATTATTATTATTATTATTATTATTATTATTATTATTATTATTATTATTATTATTATTATTATTATTATTATTATTATTATTATTATTATTATTATTATTATTATATTATATTATTATTATTATTATTATTATTATTATTATTATTATTATTATTATTATTATTATTATTATTATTATTATTATTATTATTATTATTATTATTATTATTATTATTATTATTATTATTATTATTATTATTATTATTATTATTATTATTATTATTATTATTATTATTATTATTATTATTATTATTATTATTATTATTATTATTATTATTTATTATTATTATTATTATTATTATTATTATTATTATTATTATTATTATTATTATTATTATTATATTATTATTATTATTATTATTATTATTATTATTATTATTATTATTATTATTATTATTATTATTATTATTATTATTATTATTATTATTATTATTATTATTATTATTATTATTATTATTATTATTATTATTATTATTATTATTATTATTATTATTATTATTATTATTATTATTATTATTATTATTATTATTATTATTATTATTATTATATTATTATTATTATTATTATTATTATTATTATTATTATTATTATTATTATTATTATTATTATTATTATTATTATTATTATTATTATTATTATTATTATTATTATTATTATTATTATTATTATTATTATTATTATTATTATTATTATTATTATTATTATTATTATTATTATTATTATTATTATTATTATTATTATTATTATTATTATTATTATTATTATTATTATTATTATTATTATTATTATTATTATTATTATTATTATTATTATTATTAATATGGA